>NW_010364838.1:121619-161077 GCF_000414095.1 Morus notabilis | reverse complement strand
ATATTATAATTATAATATCATATTATTAAAATAATTATAATATTATTATAATATCATATTATATGATAAAATAATAATATTAGAGTTATTAATATAATTATGATATTATTTGTTATAATATTACTATTATATTATATTATATTACGAGTCTGAATTTTAGATTAGAAAGATTGTAAATTTTAAATTTTATTAGGGGTATATGAAAGTTTCATTAATTGTACTATGTTGATTCCCGCACAATCTATAAGCTAAAGTTGTCTTTAGGCTGCTTCTGATTTTGGCTGTAGATTCTTGAAAAATTCTTCAAAAAAAATACTTTCAAGGAGATTTACCAAACACTAAAATCAACTTCTGCTACAAGCAGAAGTTGATTTTGGGAGGAAAGAGCAATACTAAACTAAACCTTAGGACATGTTTGGCAATGCGACTTAATTAGAGAGGGGCCAATGGCCTGGCATTGGAGTTGGGATGAGAAATTGGGACCAATGTTAAGGTCTGGCCAATGGGCAGGAACTAGCATTGAGGTTGGGCCAGTCATGATCCATCGACTTGGTCTCAAGACCGATGTCGTCCAGACCTCGATGGTGGGCCCAACATGTCGGTTGTAATACTTGTACTGGTCTCGACCTGATCCTAGACTGGCTCAAGTCCTTTGACCTAACTTCGACATGAGTCCTAACTTTTCAGCTATACCCGAACACTAGCAGAGATCCAACCCCAGCGTCGATTCTAACGCATCAACGCTTAAGCCGTTGTTCCCATTTTCTTGCTGACCCATTATCCAAGAGGTACGCCGTTAGAGTGAACTAAAATCAATATTTAAACAATTATCCATTGAAACGTGTTTTATAGTTTGGTTTTCTGAGAATTGCTCTTAAACAAAATTACTAGATACTCTTTGTTCTGTGAAATAATTGAGAATAGTTTTTAATCTTATTTTTGAAGACATAATTTTGAAAACAGAAAACAAAGAACATGGCCAAATAAATCCTTAAACCATAGATTAAAATTAATAATAAAGTCATGAGTGTAAAATAACCATTAGGACGCGTCAAGTTTATTTGTTCTTTTATTTGAGAAAATAACTTAGATAACAAATATTTGTCTTTGTATTTCCTTTTTTTTTTTTTTTTTTTTTTTTTTTTTTTTTTTTTTTTTGGTTTGTTTGTTGGGAAGACGGATTGGGTATTTATGTTGTTCTCCTAATTAATCCAAATCCACAATTAGTTTTTAATGAACGGGAAAATTAAGTAAGACCAACATTCCTAAACTAGCTTCACCAAATAATATTAAAGATAAAAATAAAAAAAATTACAAATTCATATTTTGTTTATATACTAATATTCAACCTGTAAAACAACTGAAAACAGAAGTAATTTCGAGAAGACAATATTACTTATTTTCATTTTCTTTGTGACATTATCTTTAGGAATATCTATTCTATTCCAAGATGTACGTAGTTCTTCTGAAATGAATGTGAATAAAACATTAACATCTCTAGGGTCATTTTCATTTGGGAAATAATTGTGAGAAGCACTTAATTCGAAACAGTTGCCAATACAAATTAAATTGTCACAACAAGAAACATTACTTTTCTTTTTTGGAAGTTTTTACTGGTATCTTTCCTCAAAATATGAGCTTATAGGGGGAAAAACAGTGTGATCGGGCTCCATAAGCATATACTTAAAACGTACAAAAAATCGAGCGTAAATATAACTATCTAACAGATACTGTGTAGTCGATGGAAAAATTCAAGAACTGATATTGAGAAACTCATAGCACTAAGACAACACAAAAAATTACAGAAAAAACATCTTACAAATAAATAAGACAACTAAATACTAAACAAACAAGATAACACAAACTAATCGGTGTAAGAACCACTATTATTAAAAACAAAAGATAAAATATCCATAAATCTGAACAATAAAATTACATATCAAGAGAACCAATTGACGAAGTTAATTTATCTGACAAATACAGTAAAGACGAGATTTAATTATTAGCAATTAGGATTTAATTTAACTTGAGAAAAAGAAAAAAAAAAAGAAAAGAAAAAAACGACTAGACTAGTTGAGGGTGTCTTTGAAAAATACATCAGAATGTGGAGCCTACACTCACAATGCTCATTAACATTTGGCTTCTCATGTCTTTGATGAGTCAGTATATGATATATAATATATATATATATATACATATATATATATATATGCAGGTATATAGTGAGAACAAGAAAGTGGCTTCACTCTATAGTCTATCGTTACAAATTAATGTTAGGTCGTTTTCATTAACTATATATAGTAGACCCATTTCTATATGTTCCTGACAAAAGGGTCGGGCAGCCTTGTGATCATGATTATATGAGATTTTTTTTTTTTTATAAAAAAAAAAAATTTCAAGAACAGAAATCTTTCTATAATAATTTTGTTTCAACTACTTCAATTTATTTGTTTCCTTTAACCAAGTATGACAAAAGCAACGACTTGATGTAGTCAAATATTTTAAAAGAACTTATTGTTAACCTATTTTATATTTGAAGTCTGATTCGGAAGGAAAGAATTACTTGCAGAGGTAGCTCAATTACAATTCAAAAATTGGTTTGCACTACATGTTCTTAAAAATATTTACCATTTGATTAAAAAAAAAGCCGGGTTTGTCTAAAGAAATGTCTTTGAGAAAGGGTAGATATTCTTGTATATATAAAACCTTTCAATGAGACAATATCGTAAAATGGAATATATTTCAAATATATATATCATAGTTCGTTACTTTGAGATGATACAACTATTTAAATTTAATTTTTTAGATCTATTGTCGATTAAGAATTAATAAAAATTTTGAATCTATTTTTGATTCTTATGCATAGACGCAATTACTATAGGTGAGCTTAGAGCTGACAATTTGAATAGCGACACGACGATACGACTCGAAACTCGCACGAAGTTAGTTACTATAAATGGGTTTGGATTATAATTGGGCTGACACGATCAACACGATTAATAAATGAATTAGGCTGTGGTTGACCTTCTAACATAAAGTAACATGAATTGACACGATTAACTATGTATCATCTGTAATTTAATGATATGTGATATAACATAAAAGTTTATATGACATATTAAATACAAATAATATCAATTTTAATATTTGTTGGTAAAATTTATTTATTTTTCTTAAAGGAAAAGATAAATTGATGAATAAACATCTTAAACATGTATTGACCGTGTTAAATAAATTATTATTATATTCATTATTTATTCACTATATTAATTTAAACAGGTTATATGGATTGATATGATTAACACGATTAATAAATTGGTCGTATTTGGGTTGACATTTTTGACACGTTTAATAAAAAGGTCGCGTTTGGGTTGACATTTTCTGACAAATTAATAAACAGATTGACACGAGCACGATCCACTAATACGAATTGTCACCCTTAAGTGAGCTACCTATCCCTTTGTTTCCTTTTATTCCCCCTCCTATATCGCCACACGTGAGGGTCATGGAAGCATAATAAAAAGGAATCCTATCAACTTGTTTCAACCTTGGATAATAATTCTCATGATCGATTAGTCTAATTAGTTCACCTTAAGAAATGAAACAATAATCCCATCTCTAAGTTTAACTCCGACATAGCTTGCTTCTTTGTAGGTGTGAAAGAGGACGTGATCAATCTCTCTCGAGATAGTTCACTAATTGTAACGCCCTCCGGAATTAAACTTATTTAATTATGGTAATTGTGGTTTATTAGTGTGCCTAAATTGATTTCTTAATTAATCATGAACTTTTAAATTTATTCTTGGTATTTGCAATTTCACCCCTATTTATTTTATTTATTTTTCCTTAATATTTTTCGTAATTTTCTTTTCCTTCTATGTCTCCTTTTCCTTTTTCCTTATTTCTTTTTTTTTCCTTTCCCTTCCTCACGTTACTCTCCCTCTCTCTCTGTCTCGACACACTCCCTCTCTCTCCCTCTCTCAATCACCTGAGCTCTCTATCTCTCTCTCTCTCCCTCTCTCGTTCATCTCTCCCTCTCTCTCTCAAAGTTTCCTTTCTCAAGGGCCGGATTTAAACCAAAAACGGAGGTTTCTAAGAGATTTTCAACATCAAAGCTTGGATCGAGGTAAAACTCTTTGAAATTTACTTTAGATTTTCAGATTTAGCTTTGTGGAACTCGTTTTAGTCGAGTTTGGTGATTTTTGGTTTAAATTTTATTTTCGAATGGAATTCGAATGAGATTTGGTGAAACCTTGATGAAAATTGGGGGTTTTTGGTTCTTTGGACCCCATTTGTTGATTTGAAACTGGATCTATATATTTCCCTTGAGAATATGTCGAAATCGGACCCAAAATTGCAGGTTTTGGCTTTGTTCCTCGCGAATCGGCCATTGCTGGCCCTGGAATTTTTCCCCACCAGTCGACCGGTCACCCTTCCATAGGTCGACCGATCTGGTCGACCGGTCACCTCTCCACCGGCTGACCGGTGGAGTTACACTCCTCTGTCACCGGTCGACCAGTTCCCACTGAAACCGACCCTAAACAGCCCAAAAACCTTGTTTTGACCATGAAATTCGATGTGAGATTGACCTAACCTCATTTGAGAACTCAAAATGAGTGGATTAGCCACATGAATCCTTATTTTCCATTCGATTCTCTGGAATAAATTTCCATTGTCAAAGAATCATGATTTGAATTAAAAATTGTTTATGAACATTGATTTTGAACTATGGCACACTAATATGATACAATTGCATCTAATTAAACGAGAATGTTTGATGAGAAAGGTCAAACTCTAAATTGTTAATTTTGATGGGAAAGTTAGTGGCACGATTGGAATTGGAGCCTTGAAGGTAAGCGGAGCTAGGGCTACGTGAAGACAGCCACAGGTTTGATATCTAAAAGGTAGGATATTCTTGTCTATATCCTTGTTAGCCTCATTTTAAATGGTTTTAGCCAATGAAAATGTTTTAGAACAAAACATGATTAAAGTAAATGATTTTAAAAGAAATAGCATGAGAATGCTATTAAGTTTTCCAATGATTTTGGAAATGAGATTTTAAAGAGTATCATTTCTTAAAATGAAATATTTAAGGAATGATACAACGCATGGTGGCCACAGAGATCGGGATGTGGGAATCGCATCCTTGGGGGCAGGTCCCGAAACCCGTACGGATCCACTTCTTGTTTAGTGGAATTATGGCTCTGCACTTTTCATAGACAGACATTTTTACCGCTTCTTGTTTAGTGGTATGATGAGCTGCACACTTTCATTATACAGATATTTTCTACTGTGAGTATTTCCTTTTCTAAAAAGGGATGACCGGTTCCGGGTGTATATCTTCATACCATGAGTACCTTTATTTTAAATGCTTTATAAAATTATATCGTAATGGGCCTTTCGCTCACCTTTCTTGTTTTCAAATGTATTAACCCCCTCCAGGCGACGCGAGGAGTAGTGCGAAGTAGGTAGCTACTACCGGTGATGTGGACTTGACCTCGGAAAGTGAAGAGTTGTCTTCCCTCTTATCTTTTATTTCAAGGCATGTATAAAAGATTATGGATTGTAAACTTAAATATTACTAGACTATGGTTGATGTCACATTCACTTATATTTATATTCATGTATGCTAAACACCTGTGGGAATTTCTGACTTGATACCAGTGACGTGGTTTTAAACTGGTTTGGTTGGAAATTCCACCACCGTTCTTGAAATTGAATTTCTCCTGAATAAAAAGGGGCTCGTTTGGAAATACCTGGATGTTTGGATTTGAAAGAAATTGAAATATTTGTTAATCTCTCTCTCAAACAGGTTTAAGTTTCTAAACGAGCCTCCACGTCACTAACCCCGGTTTGGGGGCGTGACATTAATAGACCACGTTATACATGAATAGTAGAATCCATATTATATACATAGAAAATTACTTTTACTAATTCGATGAATTCTGATGTAAATTAAATCTATCTATTTCCAATATAATATCCATAGTTAGTTTATCATAAATGAAAGCTTTGGAATCATGGAGCAGGCCCTACGAACTAAGGGCTTCTAGTGTGTGAGCAACCCCATATCCTCATGAAACCAAAGTTTGTTCATGGGATTGAACTTGGTTTCCATAGAGTTCATGAGCATCCCCAAATCCCTATGAAGCAAAGTTTGGTTTCGTGCGCGTAGCCTGATCTCATAAGTTCATAGGATTTGGGGTTGCATTATGCTCGTGCGCATGCATAACGCACCCCCAAATCCCTATGAAACTAAGTTTGGTTTCATGCGCGGAGCCTGATATCATAAGTTCATAGGATTTGGGGTTGCGTTATGCTCATGCGCATGCATAATGCAGCCCCAAATCCTCTTGGAACCAAAATTGGTTGCATCTAAAAACATGGAATAATGTAACTAACGAGACATGGTGGAGATTTTTCTCCAAATCTTGTTATTGAAGATTCTGTCTCAATCAAGATCCCACGACATTCGAAAGTACTTTGTTAAAAACTATGAATATAGCCACTTCAATACACTGCTCCTAAGCACCATACACAATCTCCAATAACTCGGAGTGGCAAGAGAAGTGTTAAGGATTTTGTTAGTTGGCAATTTTTTAGAAATGGGTTGTACAAAATTCAAAAATAGGGCCAAGTTCATGATTGATGTAGAACGAGATTTTGTGGCGATTTTGATCTACTAATTGCTCCAAATATGGAATGTTTTGAAAAAGGAAAGCATACTTGGTCAATGAAAGATTTGGTGCAATCGTGGAGATTCTTACAGATTCGGGATAAGATCTATTTGAGGAAAGAAAAATAGATTAATTGCTTGATAAGTACTTCTATTATTGGAAAAGGAGAAAAAGGTATAAAGGCTATATATATATATATATATTTTGGTGATATATATGTGGGTGCATTAACGTGGAGAATAAGTGTGAGAGTTGCCTATGCTTTATCCGTGGGGTGTGTGCCTTGGAAGAGGAAAAAAAATGAGCTTTTGTGTTTTATGGTTTTAAAAGCAATTCGAGGCCATATTTTGGGGCATGGGTTTTAGAGATATATTTTTCAGGAAAAGTCTGTAAGAGTGAGCTTTGAGTGTGAAAATATTCTGCAAAAGTTGCCTTGATGTTTTTGGATTGAAAAATAGAAAAAGTAGTTCTTCGGGAGGAGGACTTATTGCTTTCGGGAGAAAGCTTCCAAAGATTAGTGGTGCTCACTAGGCAAGGCCACTAAGAGAATATTCCACAATGGCGACAACATCAAGGAGGGAGCTCTTGAGTGTGTAAGACCGGTTTGGTGTTTTGTAATCCTTCAATCTTAGTGGATTGTTTATTGTCTAGGCGTGACCCCACAATTGCAGGTGTGCACACCGATGTGGGATATCAATTCTTGTGTGTCTTTTACGTTTCTACACTATTATTCTTTGCTTTACTTCTCTGTACAATTATTTAGTGGTTCTTGAATTTGAAACACTCAATAAAACATCAGTGTTACATAAATATTATAACACTCTTTGTAACACCCGTGTAAAAGCTGAACTTTCAAGAAGAATGGCAAGTGATGCATCTGAAGATAGAGAACATGATTCTAATCATGTGATGAATAATATTTTTTATTAATTGAATAAAAATTGTTTGTTTTTTAGTAGAATAATATGAATAATATTTTTTAACCATGTTGAGTGGTATTTTTGAGTTTTTCCCTTATGTAAATCACAGATATTGGTCTTAAGTTTATCAATAAATATAGGTCTTCTTGTACCGAATTACTAGAGTCCTGTGTTTCTTAATTTTAAAAAGTCGGTTCTTCCGAGACTGACGGATTCTAGTATCAACAAATTTATACCGTAAGATCATGTATTTGTTATTTATGGTCACTAAAGAGCAATCGTCGATGGCTAATTAAGTGGGAACAATTGTACGGTATGAAAGTATTTTAACGATCAATTACGTCACACTATTACCAGTTTACACCTACTACAAGGTTATAACCATAAATATCAACAACCCATTTGCAAACTCGCCTTTACGACAGAAACCGTATATACAAAACGTTGAAAAATATTGTAGCTATATGATATGAGAAAATGATTTGTTTTTTTTTTTTTTTTTTTTTGGCAGTAGAAAATGAATTGTTTTTGTTCCTTTATTCTTGTAGCTTTTGCACAAAAAGCTGCAAATTTCAGCTGCAAGTTTCAGCTGCAAGAAATATTCCAACATTGTTGAATATGTTTTAGGGTGACATTATCCGCTTTTATTAATAGAGTACTCATTGAAATATCCTTTCTTCTTTTGAGTTATTATTAATTACTTGTATCCACAATTAATGCGACTGTAATAATTCCAATTATCTGGACTTACCCATCAACAATGTGCTTGGATCCGTTGTCCAATTAAAAAAAAAAAAAAAAAAAAAAAAGGTGCTTGGATCCGTTAAAAGCGGCACTTTATTTAATTGAAAAGAAGAGAAAAAAGAGAAAAAAACACAAAAACAAAAACAAGAACCCGGTTTGGTCTTTCATTAATTGGTCCAATTCCAATAATTGGTCGTGATGATCAGTTGAGGTACGAATACTTGATATTGGACAAACTTTGTACAGTTCCAGTCTTGTCACATTAATGTATATCTGCTTATTGCTAAAAAACAAATAATATTAGTGCAAAAATGCTCCTTTATATGTACATAACTACAATATTAACCATAAATAACGGCGTCTTTAATCTTTCTTCTTGCAACATAATTAACTTGTCATGCAACTGAATGATCAGCAGTTGGTCAAATGGTGAGTAAGAGAGTACTTCCATGCTTTGAACCGCAAAACTCAATTAACGTTTATGTAAACTTGTTCTTCTATTGGCTCTTGAATACACAATAATTTGTAATCGTATCATCTTCTATCTCATGAATTGAGGATTATAACTCACAAAAAAAAAAAAAAAAAGTGTAGGCAAATGAAAAATAAAAAAGAGAAAATTAGGGAATGTACCCATTTAATTCACTATATAATTTTGTGCTTTTCTTAGAATTCTGCCTAATCTCTTGACAGATATCTTAAGTGGTGGTGATTGTCGTTGTCGTCGTAAGAATCTTTAATAGTCCCTCACTTGACATTCTCTAAATTAATACTATAAAAAAGGAGACAAAAAAAACAAGAGAATTCCGTTTTGAGAAAAATATTACACTTAGTCTTAGAGTACATAACTCTGAATTTTTATCATTTATTCTTAATTAATATCATTATTTAATTAAAATAATATTAATTTATAATAAAAGGTAAAAATTTAAATTCTGAACAATTTGTCTCCTTTCTCGTTTTGTTTTGTTTTTATTTCATTTCAGTTTAAAGTATGAAATCAAACCATTGCCCAAGGCACATTGATCTGTTATTTAGATGGACTTGAAGGTTATATGTTGGGCTTGGACCTAAGAATTTCTACTTGGGATTGCTACAAACTTCTTTCAATAGGCCATTTTTTAAAAGAGTAGTTACACCCACCAATTTATAAAGGTCCCCAAATCATCTCCAATTATTAATATTCTTTTAGAAAGATTTAAAAAAATCTATCCTTTTATAGATATAATGTTCATAATATATTACCTCTTCGCTTCTCCAACACAGAAACAACCAAGTGCGATGTAAAATAAATTACCATATGCACAATAATATTAATGCATATAAAAGCTTAAGCAAACAACCAAATGCGATTTAAAATAAATTACTATATGCACAATAATGTTAATGCATATAAATGCTTAAGGAAACAACCAAATGCGATTTAAAATAAATTACCATATGCACAATAATGTTAACGCATATAAAAGCTTAAGGACTATCACATATTCACAAAAAAAGGATGCCCATAAAGTGTTTAGTAAATTGGGTAAAAGAACAATTTAAGAACAGAGCCAAAAAAAAAAAAAAAAAAAAAAAGGATTTTTTGCAGTTTATGAAAATGAAATTAGCTTTGACTAGAGATTTGGGGGAATAAGTTCCTTAAAAAAATATCTTTTTATTTATAGTCAATGTGTGTGTATGCTAATTTATTATTTTGAAAAGAATACTATTTCTATTTATAATTAATGTGGGAGGTATTAATTTTTATGTAACTTTAATGCCGGATAAAATTGTAACAAGCATAAATTATGAAGGGAAATAGTGAAAAATAGGCCAATATGAAAAGTTTAAGAAAATATATAGGCTAATTTTTAGTTATAGAAACTAATAGGCTATAACTTGTCAAGTTATGTTTCATAACCATTTAAGTTATGGACAAACTTGTCAACTTATGCTTCATAGCCAGACAACTTATGGACAATAACTTGTCAAGTTATTGTTCATAACCAGACAAGTTATGGACGAAAACAGTAATTTAGCCTATTTATTAACTTATCTAAACTATTGGCCTATTAATTTTAATTCATCTTAAATCTTAGCCTATTTCCCTCCTTCTCCCAATTATGAATTGATAGGGCTATTAAGAAATTTAGTGGGTGTAAATATTCTCACTCTTCTCAGTGAAGGTAGTTAGTTGTAAACCCTTCCACTCCAACTATAAATTGAGAGTTTAAGTCACCTGAGCCTCACTTAAAAGTGATGACATTCTCCCTTCCCCTTATATAAAAAAATAGTTAAATTACTAAGATTATAGGGTCAATTAGACAAATACCAATTCTGTAGTACTCTTTTTATATTCTAACACTTTTATGGAAGAACTTAAACAATATAATTTTCAAAGTATAAGAAGACAATTTACTTAAGAAAATCAAATATGGTTTAACACTGCTGGAGTTTATCAATAATAAAGTCCTATTTATGAGTGATATATTAAAGTTAATAATTGATAAACTTCGGTAATATACTAAACAAAGAATAAATCAAATACAATTTATTACAGATAAACTCAAATATATAAGTGATAAAAAAAAAAAACACACACACACACACAAATACAACTATAAATGGCACAAATTAAAACATGGGGAAAGAAAAAAAAAATTACGCTTTCTTCAACAATGAGAACCGCCAAATAACAAATTTCATAGAAAAAGGAAGCTAAGGGTGTGTTTGGTAGAATAGATGAATTAGTGGAGGGGTAAAAATGAAGGGATTGAGGTGTGAAAAGTGAAAAGTAATCTTGTTTGGTTGAGTGGAAAGGTGGGGATTATGAATCCCTTGAGGCCCACGAAAATCAATCTTCCCATTGTTGGACGGATTATGTTGAGTTGAAGAAAAACGAATGGGTGAATTTCTTATAATGACCCTTATCAATTTACGAATTTCCCATAAGGTCCTTAGATGTTTCAAATATCATTTATATGTCTTTTTTTTTTTTTTTTTTTTTTTTTTTTAAATTTTTTACTATTTTTTTTTTTTTTTTTTTTTTTTTTTTTTTTTTTTTTGCTAATCGTTATCATCTATTTTAAGTATAGTGCATAGACATATGTATGTATTTTTAATATAAATATTTTTTATCTATTTCTTTCACAAACCGAATATATACTAATCTAGTTCTTTTAGCAAACGTATTCATTCATAACAGTGTTTAATAAGATATCAATATATATTAAATATAATATATAAATTATATTAAATATATATAAAAACAAAATTTGTGTGATATACTGAAAGAGCACATAATACGAATATAAATTTAACAAAAGGTTAGTATGGTAATTTTATCAATAAAACTAGATCGGTAAATCCTTCCCTCCTCATTTCATCTAATACCAAACAGAGAAATGGAAAGTCTGTCATCATTCATTCCTATCAAAATAATGAGCTTTCAAAACCCTTTACACAAGCGAGTCTAGATTCTGAATGATGCGCCATGGCTAACATAGCTTGTTGAAAACTGCCAAATTTCTGAAAAACCGGTCCTAAGACCACGAGTGCAATTTCCTTTTTGACTCATCCCCTCCCCACCATACGATTTTTCCTAATGTTCACTTTTTGCAGGCCCTGGTAGGCTCCAATGCTTCCTATATCTGGCGTAGTTTTCTCTGGGAGAGAGAACTACTTCAGTTGGGGCTGAGATGGAGGGCTGGAGATGGTACTGAGATTCGAGCTTTTGAGGATCCTTGGCTTCCACGTTCGGTTTCTTTCCGGCCTATCTCTGTTGCAAATGATAGTAACCGGTCTCTGTCTCTTTCCAATCTTTTTAAGGTCAATGATGATAATATTTCGGGTTGGAATATGGAGCTGGCCAGTTCGTACTCACTTCCTACCAGTGGATGCTGAGCTTATTCAGAACATTCATGTTGGAATGTTTAGGAGCGATGATCAGCTCATTTGGCACTATGATAGTAAGGGGAAGTTTTCTGTGAAATCTGGTTATATCCTGGCGATGAAGGCTAAAAAATCTGGTGACTTGTCTGAGGGGAGTGCAGATCGGCGTTGGTGGGATTGTTTGTGGCACTTAAAAATTCCCCACAAAATCAAGATTTTTGTATGGAGAGCTTTCCACAATATTTTGCCTACATGGAAAAACCAAGCCGGACGAGAGGTGGGATGCATGTTCTGAAGGGTGTGGGTGGTGTTTTAATGATAAGGAGACTACTTTCCATGCTCTAATATCTAGCAACGCAGCCATGCGACTTTGGAGTATTAGCTGTTGGATTGTATCCAACACAAGACTTTGAAAAACGGAATGAGAAAGATCACAATCAACACAACAAATTTTACCGAAGTTCGGGCAAAGAATTTGCCCTACGTCCCCGTTGAGCTCTCACACAAGAAGTCTTCCCACTATTAGATCAAAAATTACACCCTCACAACTCACAATCTCAGAGAGACAAACAAAACTCACGAGAACAATCACAAGAAGGAAATTCCCAGAACCTTTACAAAGGAAGAAAACAAGAAACCGTAAATTTCTCTCTGTTTTTCCTCTCAACAACAGAAACGCCAAATTTTCTCTTTCTCTCTCTACAATTTGCTCTCTATACTTTCTCTCTCTTACAAGTGAAATCTGTCTCTCGAAGAAACTAGAATATGCTTTTTATATCCTTAGAGAAATAGCATGCACCAACTCATTAAGTAATCCACGTGTGCACCTGGGATTGGCTGTTCTCTGGCTCTCTCTCTTGCAAAACGGTAAGTCGTTTTGATCTAATGGTGAAGCTGGTAATTGGATTGATGTCGTTTTACTTGGAATTACTTCTTCAAATTCCACCTTGATTCCAAGTAGAAGACAATAATCCTGATGGTACTTCTTGTGAGATCATGGCTTTACTCACATTTTTCACGTTTTGCCAACACTTAGCAAGTCTAGGCATTTCTGAAACTTGCTAAGTGGAACAACTTTAGTAGCCATGTCCGCTGGGTTATCTTCAGTCCCTATCTTCTCCAGCTCGATTGCTCCTTCTTCAACCTTGTCTCTGATGAAATGATGTCTCACATCTATGTGTTTTGTTCTTTCATGGTAAACTGGATCCCTACACAAATGAATAGCAGATTGGCTATCAGAGTATATCACAGGAGAACCCTCCATTACCTTGAGTTCCTTCAGTAATCCTTGCAGCTAAAGGATCTCTTGAATCCTTCAACCCCAGCAATGTATTCTGGCTCTGTACTTGAAAGAGCTACAACTCGTTGTAGCTGTGCCTTCCAACTGATGCAACTTCCTCCAAGTGTCATGACATATGCTAATGTTGACATTCTCTTGTCTCTGTCACCTGCAAAATCAAAATCAACAAAACCTTCCAAGACCAAGTGATTAGTGTTACATTTGTACGTGTTTACATATTTAAGTAACCACTTCATTGCCTGCCAATGCTCATGTCCAGGATTGGACATGTACCTACTTAATACACTCACTGCATAGGCCAAATCTGGCCTTGTGCAGATCATTGCGTACATCAATGATCCGAGTGCACTAGATTATGGAATATTGGACATTTCTTGTCTTTCTTCTTCAGTTTTCGGTGACTGCTCTGTAGAGAGCTTAAAATGGCCAGCCAATGGGACCCGAATTGCCTTTGCTTAATCCATTGAGAATTTATGCACTACTTTCCTCAAGTATTCTTCTTGAGATAGACATAACACCTTTTGCTGCCTATTCCTCTTAATGTCAATTTCCAGTATCTGCTTAGCTCTTCCTAAGTCTTTCATATCAAACTCCAAGCTTAGCATTTCCTTTACCTGACTAATTTCCCTGGACTCCTTGCTTATGATCAGCATGTCATCTACATAGAGTAAAAGGTATACCGACCTTTCTGTTCTAGCATCTTTGTAGTATAAACATGAGTCATAGTCACTCCTTTTCAACCCTTTCTTGATCATATAATGATCAAACCGTTTATACCACTGACATGGTGACTATTTAAGTCCATAAAGAGACTTCTTTAATAGACATACCTTTTCTTCCTTACTGTTTTCTTCAAAACTAGGGGGCTGCTTCATGTAGATTGTCTTATTCAGATCTCCATGTAAGAAAGTGGTCTTAACATCCATTTGTTCTAGCTCCCAATCTCTTTGAGCAACTATTGCTAGAACGGTTCTTATTGTCTTATATTTGACTACTGGAGAAAAGACCTCCGTGTAGTCAATTCCTTCAACTTGGGTAAACCCCTTTGCTACTAACCTTGCTTTGAATCTCTTGGGATCAGCTGCTACAACTCCATCCTTGAGCTTGTAGACCCATTTGTAGTCAACTAGTTTTTTGTTCTTTGGCTTAGCTACGAAGATCCAAGTCTTATTCTTCATTAGAGATGCCATTTCTTTGTTCATAGCTTGTTCCCAGTTGCTGGATTTAGTGCTTGACATTGCTTCATGATAACTCTTTGGTTCAAGTCCGACTACCTCCTCTGCAGTGTTGAGTGCATAAGCAATCAAATTTCCACCTGAATATCTTTTAGGAGGTTTAATGTTTCTTCTTTGCCTGTCCCTTGTCAACATGTAGTTGTTCAGCTCCTGTTGACTGGAGGATTGTTGTCTGTAGGTAGCCTCAGATTGTGTAGCCTCTTGGCCTAATGGATGATTAGTTTGAACCTCACTGAATTGTTGCTCTAGGCTTGCAGTAGGCTGTTATGTTTCCATAGTAGTTTGTTCAAGCTGATCATGGCCCTCCACCTCAAGTTGAAGCTCCTGTGTTGGGGTAGGCCCTGTACCTGCATCATTAGAGGAGATAGCAGTATCTTGTCCTTCTTTTAAATAGGGCATGTCATTTTCATTGAATAATACATCTCTGCTAATGACTATTTTGAAGCTAGGGCAATTCCTAACACATAGTCTATAGCCTTTGACACCCTCGGGATAGCCTAGAAAAATACACCTAATGGACCTGGGGTCTAACTTTCCCTTTCTTTGGTGTGCATAGACAGCACAACCAAAGACTCGGAGGTGGCTCAAGTTTGGAGGTTTGCCAGTCCAACATTCCTCTGGTGTCTTTAAGCCAATGGGCTTACATGGACACCGGTTTATGAGGTAACATGCTGTACTGGCTGCCTCCCCCCAGAAATTTTTTCTTAGGCCAGCTCCAAACAACATACACCTTACCCTTTCCATTATTGTCCTATTCATCCTCTCCGCTATCCCGTTTTGTTGAGGTGTCTTCTTTACTGTTCTATGCCTTAAAATACCCTTTTCAGCACAAAAAGTTGAGAACAAATTATGACAAAATTCCATACCATTGTCAGTTCTAAGGGCCTTTAATCTTTTATTAGTTTGGTTTTCAACTAAAGCCTTCCACAGTTTAAATTTCTCAAAACATTCATCTTTGGATTTTAATAAATAAATCCATACTTTTGTAGAGAAATCATCTACTATAGAAAGAAAGTACCTGTGGCCTCCATGAGCTGACACACTCTCTGGCCCCCATAAATCCGCATGAACATAGTCCAATGGTCCTTTTGCTCGGTAGGCAGAGAAAGAGAAGCCGAGTCTATGTTGCTTCCCCAAGATGCAAAGCTTGCAGAATTTGAGTTGTCTGACTTTGTCCTTTCCTAAAAGGCCTTGTTTGCTAAGTTCTTGTAGCCCTCTCTTGCTAACATGAGCCAGTCTCCTATGCCAATTTCTGCTTGGTGGCCATCTTTAGTTACTGTTGCAGCAACTCCATCAGCAGTATTTCCAAGCAACACATAAAGGCCATGTTGTTTTTGACCCTTCATCATTGTTAGAGATCCCTTTAGCACCCTGAGGGTTCCACCTTTTGCCTTGTATGAGAAACCTGCATCATCTAATGCGCCAAGAGAGATAAGGTTTCTTCTGAGGTCTAGAACATGTCTCACGTTCCTGAGTAATTGAGAGGTACCATCATGCATCTTTATAGGGATTGAACCAATCCCGATAACTGGGCATGTCTGATTGTTTCTCATGAGAACATTTCATGCCTTTAGTATGAGATACTTAGAGAACCATTCTTTCTTAGAGCACATGTGGTAAGTGCACCCTGAATCGAGTATCCACTCATTTTTTGGCTTAGTTTCTCCCATTACCAACATCTCAGAACTCTCATAGCCCTCAGCCTGATTTGCAGCTGCAGCCTCATTCTCTTCTGATTTTTGCTTGGACAGTTTCCTTTTCCATTCCTTGCAGAAACGTTTGATATGGCCCACCTTGTTGCAGTAGTAACATTTTCTAGGCCCTGATCTAGATTTTGACCTAGAATTAGGCGTAGTCTTGGGTTTGCTTTGATCCCTCTTGGGGTTTCTTCTTCTAGCTAGCAAACCCTCATCACCATAGGTGTCCTTTCTTTGAGACATCTCAAACTTAATCTCTAATTCTCGAGACCTGAGTGCTGGCAGAACATCCTCTAAGGTAAGGCTCTCCCTCCCATATTTGATTGCATTTTTAACCTCTCTGAAATTCTCCAGTAGAGAGATTAATAGAATAATTGCTTGATTTTTCTCCTCTACCTTTTCCCCAATATTTGCTAAGTCTATTATTATCTTGTTAAAATCATCAAGATTCTTTTCAAGACTTTTACTTATATCCATTCTAAAACTGAAAAGGCTCTCTTTAAGGTAGATTTTATTTGTTAGTGACTTAGTCATATACAATTGCTCAAGTTTGAGCCATACCTTAGCGGCGGTGTCCTCTTCATTCACCTGTCTGAGGACTTGTCGGCAAGATAGAGGATTATCGTGGAATATGCAATTTCTTGCATATCGATTTTCTCCTCTTCAATTCCCTTCACGTCCTTCATATCCCCAAGGGCTTTGGCGACCTTCTGCTGTACCAAGATTGTTCTTAACTTCTTCCTCCACAGACCGAAATCTCCAGAACCATCAAAACCGTTCCAGTTCGAACTTCGCGGTACCCATCGTTTTCTTCCAAAGATCTCCACCGAGTCTTCGATTTGCCTAGTACCAAACTAAACTAGGCTCTGATACCACTGTTGGATCGTAACCAACACAAGACTCTGAAAAACAGAATGAGAAATATCATAATCAACACAACAGATTTTACTGAGGTTTGGGCAAAGAATTTGCCCTACGTCCCTGTTAAGCTCTCACACAAGAAGCTCTTCTTCTATTAGATAAAAAATTACACCCCCACAACTCACAATCTCAGAGAGACAAACAAAACTCACGAGAACAATCACAAGAAGGAAATTCTCAGAACGTTTACAAAGGAAAAAAAACAAGAAACCCTAAATTTCTCTCTGTTTTTCCTCTCAACAACAGAAACGCCAAATTTTCTCTTTCTCTCTACAATTTGCTCTCAATACTTTCTCTCTCTTACAAGTGAAATCTGTCTCTCGAAGAAACTAGAATATGCTTTTTATATCCTTAGAGAAATAGCCTGTATTGACTCATTAAGTAATCTACGTGTGCATCTGAGATTGACTGTTCTCTGACTCTCTCTCTTGCAAAACGGTAAGTCGTTTTGATCTAATAGTGAAGCTGGCAATTGGATTGATGTCGTTTTACTTGGAATTACTTCTTTATTAGCCATGCGAATTTAGGTGTGGAGTACCTTTTGTTACGTCTGTCTCAAGTGTTGAGAATGTAGGATTTTGAAGTTTTCTTGATGGCTATTTGGTTTGTGTGGAAAGATAGGAATTCTTATATTCATGGGGAGAAACTTCGGCAACCTGAGGATATCTCAGAAGCTGCGAGTTCTTGACTTACTGATTTCCAACTCGCGCAATTGAAAATTCGATTGTCAGAACAAGATCCTGTGTATGCAGATCTGCAATGGCGAGCCCCGAAGCAGGATCAACTCAAGTTAAATGTAGATGCTTCGGTTGTAGCCCATGGTTCTCATACTAGGGTTGGTGGCTTAATCAGAGACCATACAGGTTTTGTTCTTGGCGCGTTTTCTAAACTGTTAGCTGGCCATTTTCCTCCTTTTTCTTGCAGAATGTTTGGTCATCAGAGAAGGTTTGCGTTTTGCGAAAGATAGTGGTCTTAGAGTCTCCCTAATAGAGAGTGATTCAATAATGACAGTGCGAGCGGTGAATGATTCATGCTGTATTGCTGCCGATTTCCCTATTTTGAATGACATCCAGATTTTGATGCGTAAAATTAATGGTGGTCTGTGTCATATTTCTCTTTGGGGCAATATAGTTGTCCACACATCAGTGAAGTTATTTTCATCGTCTGTTGAAGATCAGTTTTGATTGGAAGATTATTACCGATATGGCTTCGCTTATTTAATAAAAATCGGTTTCTCCTTAAAAACAAAACGACAAAAAAACAAAAAAGAAGAAGAGAGAAAGTCGTCAGATACTCGGATACGCAAATACAAACACACTTTCATACACTACTACGGAGACCAGAAAGATACTTCTTTGTAGTGTTGCATAGAAAAGCAAAAACGCCATTCATGGATTCTTTCACAGCCACAAGTCTTGGAGATTCATGTGGGCCCCAACAGAATCAAAACCAAAACGTCATTAGTCGTTTATTACCATTACCAAATACCAACCTCTCTCTCACTTGTCTGAACCAGAACAACAAAAAATGGAGCCTCTCTGCCCCAATCTCGACCTCAAACCTTTCCACTTGTCGCCGATTTCGACGAACATTTCGCCTCTCTTCTATTCGCATCGATATCGGAGCTCAAATCGCCGTTTGAGCTGCTTGAAACGGAGGGTTTCTTTGCAAAGGGACGACTCTTCCAGTAAGTCAGAGGAATTGCAGTTTTCCGGCAAGGAATGGCTGAGATCGGTCGGGAAAGGAATCTTCGGATTCGCCGCCACTTCAGCGGCTCTCTTCTCGGTTTTCTGCGATTCTCCGGCTCTTTCGGAGTCCCTCACCGTTGCTTTTCCAGTTTCTCGAGCTCCTGAGGTGATTCATTGCTGTTCTTGAGTGGTTATTTTTATCTCTGAAATTTGGCTGTATTTACAGAAATTGGACTTTCCTTAAAAGATCAACAATAGGTTCTTATGAGCAGTGACGAACCTAGGAAATTTCGTCCGGGGGATAATAACTAGATAAAAACTTTTAAATAGAGAGTATTAAGTTTTAAGATTTTTTTTTGTTTTTTTTTTTTTTTTTTTTTTTTTTCCTTTTTTTTTTTTTTTTTTTTTTTCTAAAGAATGTAATCACTTGTACTTGGACTTTTGTATAAAATGATGTTTTTCAGTGAGTTTTTGGAGAATGAGATAAGTTATTATGGGGATTGGTATGTAATTTGATGCAATAGATATATAAGATTGTTGGGGAAAAAAAATAGAGAGGGGGCTAAATCAAGTTTTCAAATTTTGTATGGGGATTCTAATGTAATTTGAAACAAAACATATATAGATTAAAAAAAATAACTATTAGATAATGTTCTTTTAAGAGTTACTAATTTTGTAGCCGCTCGTTTGAGCTAGTTGTACTCGAGTTTTCATTTCATCTTTTAAGTGAGGTGAGTAAATGTATTTATAAATTGATATTTATTCGTGTTTATTTTTATCCTTTACATGTATTTGAGTGGATGATCTTTTTCAATAGGTGAATAAAGTTCAACGGACTCTTGTGGAGGCTTGGGGATTGATTAGAGAGACATTTGTTGACCCCACGTTTAATCATCAAGGTAATGAGTTGAAGGCTATTGGAAATGGTCAAGACAAGTAGTGGATTTGAGGCTTAAGGGAATTACTTTATTTTTATTTCTTTTTGTTTTTAATAAATTTGAGTGGATGATTTACTCCTCTCTCTATTATTTATTTATTTTCATTTTAAAGAATGAATTTTTGAACTGCTACGTTTCTCCATTTCAAGAAAAAGAAAAAATAGAGCAAAAGAGAAAATACCTTCTTAAGTGTTATTTGAGAGTTTGCTAACAGAATTCCTCTTAACACAATTAAAAATTCATCATTATATCATTTTGAACAAGTGACATTTAGACATGACTGTTAAATCTCACCTAAAAGCGTGAAGTGCAAAGTATACCTTTAAAAACACCCATTTGCACGCGTGCGTAATATGAGGGTGTACACCATAGGCATGCATTTGTTACACTTGTGAGACAAAAACCAGGAAATGTTGGATTTAACCTTTAAAAAACAAAGCTAATGTCCCGTTTAATTCATAGACTTGAACAAAAATTTAATTTTTGTGAGCAAAAACATTATAGTAAAAGTTGATTGTAGTTCAAACCTATGAGATAAACGGGCTCCAATTAAAATTGGTTTACAAATGTTGTGACCACTTGTTGGTAATTTGGTTCTTTAATGACCAACCTAGTGTGGTTTTCTGTGGTGTTGAAACAAGTTTTTGGGTTAATGAACCAATTTTCAGCAAGTTCTTTTTGCAGATTGGGATCTAAAGTTGCAGCAGACAATGGTGGAAATCTTTCCCCTTAACTCGGCTGATGCAGCATATAACAAAATCAGTGCAATGCTTTCCACTCTTGGAGACCCCTTTACTCGGATTATCAGTCCCAAGGTTTTTAATGCTAGTTCCCTTTGACTCTTGTGCCATTGCTATGTTAAATTTTGAGCTGACAATTGCAAACACTTGCAG
This sequence comes from Morus notabilis, assembly GCF_000414095.1. Taxonomy (NCBI): domain Eukaryota; kingdom Viridiplantae; phylum Streptophyta; class Magnoliopsida; order Rosales; family Moraceae; genus Morus; species Morus notabilis. The sequence goes on along the minus strand of NW_010364838.1, from coordinate 140,191 downwards.
TTGGCAAAGCTAGTTCAAATTCAGTATCGCCACAAATTAATGATGTCATTTCTTTCTGTCCATTCTACTGCTGAAATCTTGATGGAAAAAAAAAGCATGTGAGGACCATGTGTAGTTTAATAAGAGTGAATTTTGTAATATTACGTGTTAGGACGAATGTTAAGAAGAAAGTCGTGCCCTTTTCCATTGAGATTTTAACAGTCTGGTGGACAAAAGAACTATTATGGATAAATGAACTATTTAGGACCATTTGGTAGATCGGGGATTCATTTTGGGACGTTTTAAAAGTCAGGGTCCAAAATAGGATAGGGCCAAAAGTTTGGGGACTAAAAATGAGTTGAAAAGTTAAAGGGTGGGGGCGGAAACTTTATAGTTCCAAGAATTGTGGAATCTATAACAGAAAGGAATTACGGTTAACTAGCTATCAGTTTCTTCTACTTGCAGGAATATCAAAGTTTTACAATTGCAAGTGATGGAAATCTGCAGGGCGTCGGCCTTTTCATATCCGTCGAACCTAACACGGGCCATCTGGTAGTAACATCCAATTAAATCTCTCTTTTTTTTTTTTTTTTTTTTTTTTTGTATTTTTTTCCCCATCATCTTTATTGTTCAATCCTTGTATTAAAAACTTGGTGGTAGCTAATTTGACACTCAAGTCTGCATTTTTTCTTGCTTAATGAAAACTATTTTCAAGTGAATGCTTCCTTAGTATTTAATATTAATAAAGATACTCATGAAAATGTTTGTTTCTGATTTTAAATGCAGGTTGTTTTGTCCAGGGTAGAGGGCAGCCCGGCAGCTCGTGCTGGTATACAAGATGGAGATGAGTTGGTGGAAATAAATGGTATATCCGATATCGCCTGTTTACCATCTGACATTCTCTTTCAGCCGTAAGGTCCTCATCAGTAGTCAAATAATATCATATATTTCCGACTTCAGGAGAGAAGCTTGATGGTGTTGACAGTGAATCAGCTGCACAGAAGCTTAGAGGTCATGCTGGAACTACTGTCACAGTAAAAGTTCAAAGTGTAATATTTTCAACTCTCTTCAAATGCTTCTCCAAAAATTAATACTATTTACCAACTCATACTCGTGAGTAAATGTTTTAACATGATCAGACGTATATTTGTGCCTTGGGATGGATGGCATGTTGAGATTAAGATTTCTTGTTTTAGAATGGTTGTCAATATAATTTAGTTTCAGATAGCTGATACTGTGTTATACTATGCAGGGAACAAATTTCTCCAGAAGTGAATCTCCTATAAGAGAGGTAAAAGATCATTCCTCGTATTAGTTGATGGCCATGAAAATGGGTGTTAAATAACTATACACTGCTTGAAAATTCTTATAACTTGCTAGATAGTCAAGCTAAAGTATGCATATAACTTCATAGTATATTCTTGTTTTAACTGATCCTAAAATATGACTCGGCCGATTGAAGGTCAAACTATCACGTGAGAACATTAAATTCTCCCCTATATCTAGTGCCATTATCACTCACAAAACCCCAGATGGATACCTAACAAAGACCGGTTACGTGAAGCTGTCAGAATTTTCTCAGGTAGCTAATTTACTTTTCTAAACCATGCCAATTTGTCTTTCCCTTTTTTTTTTTCATGGGACTTTTATATTGGAAAGAAAGATGGTGCCGAACTAGGTACCGGAACACTTGTTCTGTTTAAAGAGGCTTAACCTCCCATTCTGTTTTCGACAGACTGCTGCCCCTGATATGGAAAATGCTATTCGTGAATTGGAAAGTCAGGGTGTGAACTCATACATACTGGATTTGCGGAATAACCCAGTAATGCTTTCTGTTAACCCTGTATTGTTTTTATTAAAATAAAGTCCTAAATTTTTTTTATTTTTGGCTTTCTAACTTCAGTTACTTTTTACTCACACTGCCTGTAATCTGTGATTCAGGGAGGGCTGGTAAAAGCAGGACTTGATGTTGCCCAAATATGGTTAGATGGGGATGAAACCCTGGTCAACACCGTTGATCGAGAAGGGAATATGCAACCAATTAATATCGTTGACGGGCATGCTATGACACATGACCCACTTGTTGTCCTTGTAAGTTATTAGGACCCGGAAATCTTGACTTAATTAACAATACTGAAAATGGAAAATTACAAGATAGAATGGGTGGTTTCGAGGACCCCTGGCAGTGCACAACACCTAAACACTTCTCTCAAATCCGATCATGAGCCCTCTCAGCCTCTAAAACCCCCTATTCATACTACTAAAAGACTACTATCAGGTTCCTAACATAAATGCATCAGTAGCAGTTTTTTGTAAAGCATAGGGATTGGTAAAGTCCTGAACAAATGTAGGTGGTCTTCCGTTCTTTTTCTACGAGTAGGTGAAAGTTAGTTGGTAAATGTTTTTCTGGATTGCTCTTATGTGAAACAGGTGAATGAGGGAAGCGCAAGCGCAAGTGAGATCTTGGCCGGGGCTCTACATGACAACGGCAGAGCTATTCTCGTGGGGCACAAAACTTTTGGGAAAGGAAGAATTCAGGTATTCACTAGTTGCCACAAAACTTAGATTTCCGGTTACTTCAAAACACCGGAGTTAAAATATTCATTCAATCCTATGTAATAGTATTGATTTTGGATAATGTGAGCTTATATTTCTCGGTTTCCCAACTGTGGACTCTGCAGACCGTCACAGAGCTGCATGATGGGTCGGCATTGTTTGTTACCGTGGCAAAGTACCTGTCGCCAGCGCTTCACGACATAGACAAGGTTGGCATTGCACCTGATGTGCAGTGCACCACAGAAATGCTCACTTCTCCCAAGGAATCAATCTTAAAGAACAATAGCTCCGCCTCATCATTGGAAGCAGATTCCTGTATTTTAGTAGCAGAACATGAATTGGACGTCCAAGAGTCCAAAGGAACTGCTTCTTGAATGATAGTATCGGTGCAGTCACTGGACTTTGTAGCATAGAATTTGAAGGTGTAGAGATTTTTAGTACACTGTAGATATTATTTATGTAAATAATTGGACAGAAGTACATACTTTATACAGATGATGTACAAAAATTGATCTTCAATTGTATTCCTAAATCACTCTTATGTGATTTAGATGTAACAGCTTCATGGTGCATAAGTGGATCATTCAGTCTTTGATATTTGATACCACATTTTAGTATGAGATGATAACAAATAATGCTTACCATACAAGGAAAATATAAATATAATCATCACCTAAATCATCTATTATAATTAGGGGTCAAAGTTAGGTCCTCTCAGCCTAGCTCTTTTGATGTGATAATGTTATTATGTTGAAGCCTAACACTACAAACTATAAAAAGAGGCAGTTCAGTTGGTTGTAAGTCCCTTCACTGATTTAATTGTGTGATTTGTTTGATGAGCCAAAAGAAAAAAGAAAAAAAAAAAAAAAAAGAATTAGATATGGACCTCACAAGCAGGACTAACGCTCGTCACTGTTCATTGCAAGATTAACAAAAATACTGAACTAAACCGGTGTTAAACATCACTACTAATAAAAATTAGACTTATTAATAGATTTCATATTGCAAGACCCATCTTTTATTAGTCCGGTGCTCTATAATATTGTTCCAAAATTAATCATCAACAACAACAGAAACTAAGCCAATACTAATACAAAATAAAACATTTATTTAATTCAATCATTTCAGAAGAATGAAGCCTACAAATAAATATCCAAATTAACAAATTCAATACAAAGAATTCTCCAAGCTCAAGAGAGTGCAACGAGAGAGAATACGAAGGAGGAGACGAAGACAACAATAGAAACCGGCAGAGAGAAACCGGCACCGGTGTCCATCGACGGTGAAGGCGACGGAGCCATCGTGCTATCTTGCGCCGACACATCACACGCCGACAACAACATGACGGCGGCGGCGACCACCAAAAAGGCCTTGGAGATGCTAACGTGCGCCATTTAAGAAATAATAAAATTAAGAAGATAAAAAGGCAAGTACCAAAAATAAGGAAACGAAAAAGGATTAGAGTGAAGTGGTGTGAGGGGAAGGTGTTTATGTGTATGTGTATATATAGGTGTTGTTTGGGGCCCACGCAAGGCTGTGACAACGAGGAAGATCCGGTTCGCCGCGGGTCAGGGACTCAGGAAACAGCTAAGAGAAGTGCGGGATGGGGCTGGATCGTGATTGGTCCACGACAGTGGACGGCACCGAATAGGGGGTTGACACGTGGGAGATGTCAAGTTGGCTCGTCACTGGTGAGTGGTGACAGACAGGGAAGTTCAACAAACACCAGTTTGGTCATGCCTCGTTGTTTTTGACGTTTTTTTTTCTTTTTTAACTTTTAAGTTAAGGAAACAAGGAGAAGAAATAGTTGGCAAATGTCATCTTTGATTGAAAAATGAGCTCCAATATAATTAATGTCAATTAAAGCTATTATGATTTATTATGTTGTTTTATAGTTAATGGTCTACCAAAAAGTTATTAGAGGCTGAATTTGATGCACTCAATGCATAGAAAAAAGTTATGGAAAAATTGGGGAATTAATGTCTTTTAAATTTTAATTCACGTTTTTAGTTTTTTGACATTCTCTAAGAATTGTGCCTCTCTTTTAAGTTAATGTTAATATATAAACAATAAAGTAAAGGTAGAATTTTATAGTCTTTGAAAAGGAGCATAAATGTTTACAGTTTCCCAGTAAGGAACATTTCTCTATATTTGAATATTTAAGATTATTATTGAGAATCCACTTGATGATACAATCCTTATATTGTTATTTTTTTATAAATAAAATCAAATAAAAAATTTTCATTACAAAAAATATAAAACGAGAGTAGATGAAAGATATGATTAATGTTTTCAATTAACTATTATCTTGCATAGTCTTTCTATCAAAAAACAAGTTTTGTATGTATACGAATTTATTCATGTTAAAAAAAAATACATTTCTTCCCATTCTAGTCTATGTGCATATGGACCACAATATTTAAAGATGTGCCAACATTATATATGCGTATAGAATCATTATTCGGAAAAAAAAAGAGGTTTAATTTGTCTAACTAAGTTTTAATAAGCTCAATTATATATGCACATGGACCACAATATTAAAAGATATGCTGACATTTTATACGAATATAAGTAGATCATTATTGAAAGAAAAAAAAAGGTTTAATTGTCATTTCATTTGCATCCCCAGCTGCCATCGAGAGGAAAATCAATGGAAATGAAAATTCATACAGAGAATATATCATTATCATTATAGGAAAAGAAAATTACCCAACAACTTCATCATTTCCCATAAAAAAAATAATAACGCCGATTTTTATGTCCATAATGTAAAAGCAAATTAGATGTTTTAGAGTTGAAAATAGATGTTTTGGGAGGAAAAACATTATTGGAGGGGTTTTAGAGTTGAAAATAGATGTTTTAGGAGGAAAAACATTATTGGAGGAATTTTAGAGTTGAAAATAGACGTTTTGTATGAAATAAATTGAGGAATACAGAAATAAAAAAGATACGAGGTCCATAATTTTGGAATCTTTCTAATTTTAGAATAATTGAAATAGGAACGGTAATTTTACCTACAGATATCGATACTGCAGACCGCATACTCTTAATAGGGCAGGTATACGGAATACTATATGAGAGTGGGAGCGAGTATAAGGGTTAAAATTAATCCCAGAGTCAGGGGCAGGGTGGGGGTGGGGGTGAGAGAAGCTTCTCAGTCCCCGTCCCGCCCCTCGTCTCGTTTTAAACATATTATATGTGCGTGTGTTTTAGCATTTTAATGTTTTGATTATGTTTTATAAATTTAGTTTACAGATGGTTAGAGTTGGACTTCATTTTCAGCTTTTTTTTTTGAGATATTAGAGATTATATTGCTATATTTTATAATATGTCTTAATGGGTAAACAAATAGGGTATGTGAATAGTTCACTCAGTAAGAACCCCCAACCCCAACACCGCCTTGAATTTGGTGGATATGTGTGCAAAAAGAGAGTAGGGTGTGGGGTGGGGGAAACATACATGCTCCCGTCCCACCTTATTGTCATCCCTAATTTGAAAAGAAAGAGAAAAACGTGTCATAAAAAATATAGGGCTTGTTTAGGACATATATTCAAATCCCAATTTTAGTTCAATTACAATGTTTTTTTGTCTAACAAAGAGTTTAAATTTTAAAATTTTCAATTACAATGACTTGAATATATATTCCAAACGGACCCATAGATATGAAATAACTATTTTTGTCCTTAATTACACCTCATTCACTTATTTTAATAAGGGTACAATGGTAAAATTAAGTTGTATAGACAATTTCTTGTTTTAAAATAAAAATGATTTCTCCCTTATCTTTTTTCTTCCATCCAATATTACAAACCGCAAAAATTTGTTTTTCTTATTCTTCTCAAGTCTTTATCTTATCCCTCTTACCAAACAGATTATAAGAACAAGGTAATGATCCCATTCCTTTCTATATTCCATCCAAGTTCTTAACTCAGATCTTCTCCTGAGCCAAGTTATATAGATGTATAAGACATGGCTGTCATCTTTCAGGCACTAATATCTCATCACATCTTTACCATAATTCAAATTAGTTTGAAAAAAATTTGATGATTGTAGATTAAATAAAGATCTTAAAAAAAAAAAAAAAAAAAAAAAAAAAAAAACCACCGATGTTAATTACCACAAGTCTCATTTGTAGATTTCACACTTTATTAGTGTGCAGTTTTAAACACCGTTTGTATTCTTTAACATTGTTCTAATAACATTGAAAAATTGATAATCAGGTAAATCTACTTAATTAACGTTAAATTAAGTGATAAAATGACATTATCATTAAGAAACATAGTAAAGATATTACATCCCAAGCTCACATCATTCCACCTCAACAAGTATTCAAAATGCTCAAGACATTCCTCGTTGTTCTATAACGCTCTCCAATAGAAAGGACAAATGTCATTGTTTAAAGTGTAAATGGCACTGTTACACTTCAAATATTATACAATATTTTGTATAATGGACCTCAGATTTTTAATTTTAACAAAATGCACTTTAACTTTGAATTGCACAACTTGAGGCACGGAATTCATACATAAATATAAAGATAATAGTTTTTCAAACCGTGTTACGCGTAAATCTAATGTTTTGAGCTGTTAATTTAATATGCCATCAACTTTAAAGTTTAAAATTTAGGATGCATTTTGTCAAAATTAAAAATTTTAAGGTCCTTTGCGTCAAAAATGTAAAGTTCAAAGTGTAATATTGCAATTTACTTTTGAGACCCAAAATTTCCCACTCGCCCCAAAGATTCGATTAACACAGGTTATGAATGTCATAAGACCAAAAATTATGTCTTGCCCAAAATCCAAATTAACAAATTTAGCAACACCAAAACGCAAAAAGCATAAAAACAATAATAATGGTAATAATGATAATGATAATGATAAAGCATGTTTATTTATATTTATTCACAAAGTAATCATGAATTGAACATCCAACAAAATTCAAATCGAATCCGTAGATCCAACAAAAAGAAAATGGCCGAAATTAAACATAATGAATATACACTCATATACGATACGAATCGAATAAACGAATTCAATGAAGTACAACAATCGAATTAATTAATCATCCATCGGTATCGAAGAATGTAAATACATATCAGTTCTCTAATGCTTCAAGAAGGCGAGGAGCGAGAGGGCCAGAGAAGCTCCGACGACGGCGCCAGAGACCGGAAAAGAGTAGGCCGGGGCCGTCGGTATCGGCGCCGGCGCCGGCGCGAAGTCCTGAGCGGAGACAGTGGAAGCCGCGGCGGCGAAGACGATCAGCAGGGCGGAGAAGACGAAGAAGGTCCTGGAAGAAGAGCTAACTTGCGCCGCCATTGGAGAAGCTGGTGAAGAAGAAGAAGAAGGAGGAAGAAGATGGATGGGTCTAGAGAGAGAATGGTATCGAAATCGGAAGTGGATCAGAGAGAGAGAGAGAGAGAGAGAGAGAGAGAGAGAGAGAGCGTGTGATGGTTTGGGATTGTTAGATGAAGAGAAGGGTGTATTTATGGGGGAATTTGAAGCGGCGTGTGGGACCCACTCAGAAGAAAAGCGACAGACAAAAATGTGGGGTTGGCCAACGGCTAGAATTTAACAGTTGGATTCTTTCTTCAATAATATTTTCGGTATTTCCATTTTCCAGCTAAAAATTTGAATCTACACAATAAAAGTGAATAACAAAAATAATAAAGAAAAACATATTGAATTATGGAGGTAAACAGGGTGGCAAATGGGAAGGGAAAGTTGGTCAGTTGACGGCGCCGCAGAAGCGTTTGACACGTCGCCGAATCTACTCCGTCCGAACATATTTATGTCGGCAAAGTGTTTTTTTCTTTTTTTTTTTTTTTCTCTTTAAGATTGAATACATGTCGTTTATCTATATTTATTTAAATGGCATGTCGTTTTCATTGCGATGGATGAAATTGGAGAAACCGAGAGCGAGATGAGTCGATGTCGGTAGAGACTAGGGGTGTAAATCGGCCGGGTAGGGTTACCTCGGGTTCATGTAACCCCACCCCGCGCCCCTACCCGCGCAGTGCGGGTTAGGTATAATTCAAACCGAAAATTAAATAAAAAATTAGAAACCCGTGATTTTCGGGTAGGGTCGGCTCGGCTCGGCCGGGTTCGTCGGGGTCGGGGTGATTTCTTACAGCCCTAGTAGAGACATATGGTATTTTTTAAAACGACATGTCGTTACTTTTGGATAAAACGACATCTAGATTGTTTATTGTTCCCAATGCAACGACATGTGCTGTTATTTAGTGAAATGAAAGGGCTTAGTTATTATTATTATTATTATTTTACATAACGTTTCTAGAGATATTTTTCTTTGGAAGCTTATGTGATGACACCCCTTAAAAATATCTACCGGTGGAATACTCTGTTTTAATTGTTGAATTAAGTTTTTAACAGTTAGATTTATATAAATATCTATTAAAAATTTATATCTTGTCGTACATAACTACTCTCTCTATAGGTTTATCAATTAAAAAAGTAAACCATCTAATAATCAAGTAAACACTTAAAAGGAAATAAATGAACCTTAATCTTATTACTTTACTTTTATTTTCAATCCTATTACGTTTTCTATTATATTCCTTTACGGTTTGGTAAACGCCATTAGTTTGGCCTATACGACACACAATAGAAAGACACAACATTTACTTTAGTTAAAACCTCATTTGCTTAAAAAAAAGATTATTTTCATAAATATTCACCAAAATATATATCATGTTTTAAAATGCCCCATACTTTTACAAAATAATTCAAAACACCTCTTCATAGAAAATGATTTAAAATACCCCTACATCAAAGTCTATCTATAATTCTAACGGACATAATGATTTAAAATACTCCTCCATCCAAGTCTATCTATAATTCTAACGGAATTCTAACGGATTTTTGACCTAACATGTATTAAGAATTAATTAAAGCTACTAAATTCTAATTAAATATATAAAAATAATTGAAGATGGAAAAAAACTTTATTTCAAAATCAAAAATAATAAAATCCAAAAAACATTATCTTCTTTGTTCTCGTACTTGCGGACCCAAAAAATAAAAACAAAAAAATGTATTCTTTTATCATCTGACTTGCAGACCCAAAAATAAAAAATAAAAAAATAAAAAAGCTTCTATCTTCCTCATCATCTAACTTGCAGACCAAAAATAAAACCCAAATCAATTTTGATAGCCAAACACCTCAACATGAACTTATGGAAGCATCGTTGCCTAACCCCACCTATAAGCCCGCTGCACTGTCGTACTGAGCCCAGCAATCTACCGCTCAGTCCCCTCTCACAAACCCATTTCCTGATCACGTAAGAATGAGATTAAGCTTCTCCTCTTTGAATAGTGTTACACCATGGTCGAGGGATCGATCATTCCTTTGAACGACAAGGGCTGATGCCTCCCTATCGAGAAACAGTCACTGGCGTCGAGGAAACTACTGTACCTATGGTGCCCTTTGGACGTCGGAAGTTCATGCAGGGTAACGGGCGTCGAGAACCCCGCTTGAGTTGTGGGGGTCACGATGTCGAGGTAGCAGCCTAGTCCAATCCAAAGATAGTCTTGTCAACTCAAGGGAAGATGCACTGTACCAACTACTACTGTCGAAGTCAGGAAATCAGGTAGCCGGTAAGGGTGGTTAGCCTGATTGGGAAGCCGTAATCATGAAAATACAACTGCCAAATCCCAGAATTAAGCGATAGAGGATGATCTGCTCGGGAAATGTAGAGTAGGTCTCTCATGTGTACAAGGCCTATAAATAGAGCCATGGGAATTCATTAAGTTTTTTTTAGGCACTACTCTGCTATTCTAGAGAAATTGTAATCAACAAAGTATTAGTGGATCCACAAGTGGATTAGGCTAAGAAATCTTACCGAACCACTATAAATTCTTGTCTTCTCTATATTATTTTACAACATTAATCCTTAATTAAGCCGTGAGAGGTTGCTGTGAGTGTTCTCGGAGAGTTAATCCTTAGTTGACATAAATCCACCATCAACAATTGGCGATAGAGGAAGGGCCTAAAACCCAGAAATCAATCCAGCAGTAAGCAGTGAATATGGCTCCTTCGAGAATCCTACCGTCGGAGGAAGGAATCCGACGAATCCGCCCAACGGAGGTCAAGAACCAGTGGGGGCATGGCCCAACCGCAGGGCGCCACCACCGATCGCTGAGAATCCTCCAGACCGCCATAACCAGCTAGAAAGGCAGCTCGAAACGCTTGTTGTGGCCATAGAGAGGATGGCCACAGCCCTCGCCGGACGGGAGCAAAGGCCATATTCGATGCCGCCGTTAGAGGATGCGCCGATGAACCCAGTGAACGCCACCGTCGGGAACCAAGTAGTTGCTGACCGACGTGGTGATGCCGAGGGAGTCGGTGACAGTGGGGCCAACAACCCCCACCCAGCCAAGTCAAATAGATTTGTGGGGAGCAGGCAACGAGCTGCCAGGAGGAGAGCCCAAGAGAGGGTCGTGGCCCAGACAGCAAATGACCGAGAGGTACCTCCTCGACCGCAGGAGAACGTGAACTGGAGGAACACAGTCTCGGTAGAATCTTTATCCATACGCGGAGGAGACCTGAGGGAGCGGCTGAACGCTCAACGCGACCGAGACGTGCAGCGGACTAGGGAGGAAGAGCTCGTGGCCGAGAATAAAGCCCTGGCCGAAAAGATGGCTAGGCTAGAAAAGTAAATAGGGAGTCGGCTAAACAACTTTGAGCAAGTTGTGGGAAAGGTGGCTGAGGCCGTAAATGTTGACGCCAAGATGTATACGTCTGACGACCACCCATTCACAGAGAACATCATCCAGGTGCCGTTGCCCGATAAGTATAAGCTGCCACCTATCCCGCTATATGAAGGAAGGAGTGATCCGGACGACCACCTGGAAGTCTACACAGGGCATATGGTCCTACACAGGTATCCCGAGGAGGTCATGTGCCGGGCGTTCAGAAATCATTTTTCTGACTTTGCCAGGAGATGGTTTAGGTCCTTAAAACCAAACTCCATTACCAGCTGGGATGACTTGAAGAATACCTTCCTGACTCAGTTCATAGGTGTCAAAAAGTACATCCCACCAATGCAGGAAGGAAAAGTTATAGCTTATGCTTCACGTTAGTTAAAAGATTATGAGAAGAACTACCCAACTCATAATTTGGAGTCAGTTGCTGTGGTGTTTGCATTGAAGATATGGATACATTATTTGTATCAGGAGAAAGTAAGAGGTTTAAGATCACTAGTGATGGAGTAATTAGACTTGGAACTAAGCTTTGTGTTCCAAATGATGATAGTCTTAAGAAGGAAATAATGGAGGAAGCTCATAATACTCCTTATTCGATTCACCCTGGTACAAGTAAAATGTATAAGGACTTAAAAGTTTATTATTGGTGGCCAAAGATGAAAAGAGATGTTGTCAAGTTTGTTAGAAAGTGTCCCACTTGTCAGCAAGTAAAAGGTGAGCATCAGAGACCGGGAGGTACGTTGCAACCACTGGAAATTCCACAATGGAAATGGAAGGATATTGCGATGGATTTTGTAACTAGATTACCAAGGACTAAGGATGGATATGACTCAATCTAGGTGATCATTGATAGATTAACTAAGTCGGCCCATTTTCTTCCAATTTGTACAACTTACTCCATGGATAAATATGCTCGGATATTGTCACGTCCCCCAAATGGGGTGGGTGACGTGGAGCTTGATTAGGGGTTAATAGAGCAGATTTCCAGACGAGCCCCACTTAACTCCATTAAAATATAAATAAATTACAGAATCCCGAGCCTCTGACAACACAGGGCTCCACCCACAGGACATACAGTATCATACATACATGCACATGTAAATAATCATTACAACAGACATCCACCACAGTCTAGTAAATCCAAATATTACATGAGTTTACAGAATTCTCGATTCCTTACACTTTTATGTCAGAGGATGAACACAATCCTCACTTGATCGATCTGTAGCACAACTTAGCTACTCCGTAGCAATTATCCAGCTACTGTGCACCGCTCTTGGAATCTCCTGGGAGGGGTTTAATACATTTAAAACACAAAATGTGAGCGAAAGGCCCAGTAGGAATAATTTGAAATGACTTAAAAATAAATGAATATGTAAATGTGTGAGTAAATAAATAAATGGGTAAATGAATAAATAGACATTTAGTTCCAACAGACTGCTGGAACCTCACATCCTTTTTCTCAAAGGAAATAAATGTAAAATCTCCATATTACAGGTTTCAGCAAGTAATTAGTAAAAATTACTTACCTAACCAAGTGTCTCGCCTACCCAGACCGAGTTTCAGGTTCTGCCCCGAGGATGCACTCTCCACATTTTATCTAGGCTTACAGCAATAGACTCTCTTACCAGTTCACAAGATCTCTTAGTTTAAGAAATCATTCATTCCCACGAACTACTCAAGCCGCGGTCCCCATGACTGGGCAAGCCATGAGGTTCCATGACTGGACAAGCTATGGATTCCATGAACAGGACAAGCCATGGATTCCATAAACTAAACAAGCCATGGTTTTCAAAGAGTTTTTCTTTCGCAACCCAACCCCTTTCTTTAAAACATTTCCAAGGCCAAAATTCTTTTTGAAAATCAGGCTCACAAGGAAAAGGGATAGAAATCCTCCCTCAAAATACCAAACCTGGGACTAGCATTACCCTATTCCGGCTCTCACTTCTTCAAGCCCCTTTAGTCTGAATCCTCAGCCAACACTGATACAAAATGACACTTTAGGATCAATTCTCATTCCTAAAGCAATCCAATCTCAGTTATATACCAAGATTTCCAATTAGTCTGCCCTAATCCATTTTCATGTTTCAAATTATCATTCCAAGGGTTTTCAATCTCAAAACAAGGATTAAAGATGCTAATCCATTCATCTCAAGTCCCTAAATGAAGCTAATTTGGGTTCTCCCAAAAAACAGGGGTCAAAATAGCAATTTCAGGCCAAACAGGGTCAGACCCCGTGTCAACCGGTCGACTGGTGGTAGAACAGTGTAACACTACCGGTCGACCGGTAGTGTGCACTCTGGTCGACCGGACAGGTCGACCGGTCAGGCCAATGCAATCCGGTCGACCGGTTACCATGTGATCCGGTCGACCAGACATGTCGACCGGTGGAATTAGATGTGCAAGAGAAGCTCGCATAAACTAGTCCAAAACCTGCAATCTCAGTCCCAAATCAAAATATTTCAAAGGAAAACCACTAGATCCAGGTTCTAGGTACTAAATCAAGTCTAAAGAACCTAAGATCTCCAATTTCTACCAAGGTTTTACTCAAAAATCATTACTATCCGGTTTGAACCAAAAATAAGTTTTGAAATCGACAAATCCACAATTCAAGAGAGGGTTTTCCATAAATCTTACCTTGAATCCTTCTCTTGATGTTGAAAGCTTCTTGAAATCGTTCCTTGGTTCAAGATCTGTTCGATTGGGACAAAAAAAACGGGAAGAGAGAGAGAGCACGGGAATGAGAGTGAAGAGAGAGAGAGAGAGAGAGTGCACGGGAAAGGAAAGAGAAAAGGAAAGAAAGAAAAGAAAAAAAGAAAAGAAAAGAAAAGAAGAGAAAATGGACAAGTGTCAATATTTTAAAAGAGCAGTCCAGAAATGCACCCATACACACTTCTGGGTTAAAATAAATTACTGAGAATAATTTAAATACCTTGGAACTATGTAAATTACACGCCAGAAATATTTATTAATCAAAACTCAATTAATTAAATCAGATTAAGCACACTAATAATCTCAATTACCTTAATTAATTTCATTTAATTCTTCAGGGTGTTATAGATATATGTAAAGGAAATTCTTCGATTACATGGGGTACCAGCCATTATTGTGTCTGACAGAGGTTCTTAGTTTACCTCCCATTTTTGGAAGAGCTTGCATAGAGCTATGGGTACCAAGTTATCTTTCAATACAGCTTTCGATCCCCAAATAGATGGCCAATCAGAAATAACTATTCAATTTTGATGGATATGTTGAGAGCATGTGCTCTTGATTTCCAAAAGTCTTGGGATGAGTACCTACCTCTGGCTGAGTTTGCATATAATAATAGTTATCAGGCTACTATTGGTATGGCACCTTATGAGGCTCTGTATGGTAGAAAATGTAGATCCCCAATCCTTTGGGATGATATGGGTGAAAAGGAATACCTTGGTCCTGATTGGGTGCAAAAAACTGAGGAAGCAATTCAAAAGATCTGCAAGAGAATGTTAGTTGCTCAAAGTAGACAGAAAAGCTATGCGGATGCTAGAAGAAGAAATGTGGAATTTGAAGTTGGAGACAAAGTTTTCTTAAAGATTTCACCAATGAAGGGAGTAAAAAGATTTGGTAAGAAGGGAAAGTTAAGTCCCAGATACATTGGTCCCTATGATATAGTAGAAAGAATTGGAAAGGTGGCATACAGATTAGCTTTGCCATAATCTTTGGGTAATGTACATGATGTCTTCCACATATCCCTGTTGAGGAAATATGTTCCTAGCCCCGCACATGTGCTAAAACAAGATGATGTGGAGCTTAATGAGGACTTGACTTATGAGGAACAACCTATTCGGATCTTAGACAGGAAAGAAAAAGAATTGAGAAACAAGAAAATCTCCCTAAGCAAAGTCCTATGGAAAAATCAATCAATGGAGGAAGCAACATGGGAACTACAAGATGAAATGAGATCAACGTATCCGAGTTTATTTGGTAAGTGAAATTTTGAGGATGAAAGTTTTATAAGGAGGGGAGAGTTGTGATGCTCAAAAATTCTCACATACGAGTTGGCCAATGCATTGCATACATTCATGGCATAATATACATGATTTATAAGTTTGGCATGCTATTGAGATGCATTGTTATGTTATTAGTGTATATTAAGTAGTTATTGAGTATAATGTTTTGATGAAATGACATGATTGCTTGAAGGTGGATCCGGTAGGTGGAATAGTAGAAAAGAGATTTATAATAGTGGTTTTATGAATTACAAAGAGTTTAATTGGTGACGAAGTTTTGAAAAAGGTTAAGTATGGATTTTGTTCATTAGTTGGACCCACATGTGGTACGAAATTCCTTACTATGAAATGAATTACAAGAGGTTGATATGGAATTTTACATGAACTATTGAACTAGAACACACTAGAAAGCTCGAAATTCGGTGCTTAGGTTTTCAAGTCTTGATTGAGGCTTTTGTTGGCTTGTAAGTGACTTAGGAAAATTTATTATCTCATGCTTGAATATGTTAGGAAGGATTTTACAAATATTGGTTAAGTTTCAATGATGAACGGACATGAACAAAAGTGGATCATTTTAGTCATACCGAGTTTTTGATATGAGCAAGTACACCTAAGTTAGTATGTGATTACGCCCAAACGTGTACAAAAACAAGCGGTCAATTGTAGTACAATTTGAACGGTCGAGCCCACGAGGAGGTGTTAAATTGAACAAGAAATGACTAGCAAATAAAAAACGTTAGAAAAGGAAGCAATCAAACAAAGAAAAGAAATGAGTGTTTTTGATGATTTTTTGAACAATTTAAAATGGAGAAAATTCAATAATAAAAAGTGGTAAAGCTTTGAGAATCCTCCATATGCTTTGTTCACCTAATTGGATTTTGATTCATAAATTGACTCAATTGAAAGTTTCACATCCCAAACAATCAATCAAAAAATAAATATTTGAAGAACATATGAATTAAAAATGTATTCAAGTAAATAAAATTTTAACGCTTAGAATTAGGAAAAATTATCTTATGAGAAATCTAAGAACAACAATATACCGTTGGCAATATTGCAGTAAAAGACTACTCATAAAACAATACCTATCAATATATAATATAATGCAACAATCACATAAAAAGAGCTTGACTAGATTTATATGAAAGTTGACAATAAAATATATTGATAAGAAGAAGAAATATGATAAAAGAAAATTATTTAATCAAATGTATAAAACTTACAAACCATTGGAGAATCAAAAATCCAAATAAGTTCACTACACATATAGGATCATCTCTAGCCTTACCTAAATACTCTAGCCTAGCTTGCATATAATTCCCATAAAATTCTAAAAATAAAGTATGAGAATAAGAACAAGAAAATAATAGAAAATGTGTGAGAATTTAGACTCCTCAAATTAACCCCCCAATCACCTTGACAATGGCCCTATTTATAGAGTTTTGAGAATGCTAAAAACCTAAAAAAACGGATCCTAATTTAGAAGTTACAAGGCTTAATCGGGGGAGAAAAACCATCACAAACGTGGCTGAAGAGTGGGACACGTGTCGCAAGTTGATTCGCGCGCGGGAGAGACGTGGTGCACAGCTGGACCACGCGGAGGGAGACTGGACGCGCGCGGGAGAAGAACTCACGCAGGGAGGGAACGTGCGCGCAAAGCACGCGTACGCGAGGGAGCAGCTGGACCCCACTGGGACGCGTGGCGAGACGTGGCTGGAGTGACGCTGGAACGCGGGAACCACGCGGAGAGGAGAGGAGATCTGGGTGACGCGCTCGTGGAGGACACTCGCCCGGGGAGAGGATTTGTACGCGCCAGGCGCGCGTTTGCTAGGGGACAGCTGGGCCCCACGGATCTGCGGTGCGGCAGTGGTCGACACGTGGCGGCTGGGATGGCTCGCGGCTTCTTGGCTCGGCTCGCGGCTTCTCGGCTCGGCTAGGCTGGATGATGGGCTAATGGGCTTTGGGCCGAATTGGGCTTTTCTTGGGCTCAACTTGTGGGTTTTGCTTGGTAAACTAGCCCAAATCCAATTGTTTTCTTCAAAAACCTGAAAAATAAAATAAATCCAATTAAAATTAAATCCTCTAAATTTAGGAATATTTGAAATTAAAATCACAAATTTGATAAAATAATTTGACAATTATGAACATTAAAGGTGTAAATTTGTGTACTTATCACAACCCCCAACCAGCTTATTGCTAGTCCCTAGCAATTCAAGCGAAAGAAAAATCATGTCAAGCTGAAAATTCAAATCAAAACCTGCAAAATCACCTAAGCAATAAAAAAAAACATTAGTAAGTCATCAGAAAATGCTACCAAAACTACTTCAGTCATAACTCCAGAGTCGTGTGTGTGTGCACCAAATCATATCCTTCTTACCATAGTCCATAACACAAATAGCATCGAAAAACTCACCAAAGTAAAGTCTCAACTCCATTTACCTCACGGGGGTCGGAAATATTTTAATACAAAGGGATTACGCTCATGGAGTTAGAAATGTCACAATTAACAGTCAAGTGAGAGAAGGCAATTTAAGGACAAGCTAATAAACAAACATTGATCAAATGATAGGAAAATCAAATATCTGGAACAATTCATCACTCAAACCGTAAACAAACTTTTAGGATTTCATTCTAGTCAAGAGGAAGATCTCATAAACAAACAAAGAGTCGAAAAATACAGACAAATATACACAAACTTTTTTTTTCCTGAGGCAAGAGACAACATACATTTGATGAAGCTGATGTAGTAAGGCATTCTTTTGATTGGCTGCTATGCAGCTCAAGATGTCAGTGCAACCAAACTACGTAAACATTGATGATAAATGATGCTCTTGCTCTCTTTTTTTTTATGATAAAATGCAAAAGAAAAATGATAACTATCTACAACACATGGCTCAAATTCTAAAAATTATTCCTAACCAGAAATCATCCCTCAAGCAAATGTCACAAGTCAAGTAAAGGTGCTCCGTTAATGACTCAACCAACTCAAAAGATCAATGAAAGTTCAAAAAGCTGTTTTCTCAACTCTCATAACTCACCAAAAATGAAAACTTTAAACTCGGGAATTTTTCTCAACTAAATGTGTAAACAACCATCTTACCACAAGGTCTGGCATGTGCTAAAAAATAACTCTGAAAATCATTTCTTGGTAATTGAGATAGCAAAAACTGACTCAAACTAAACATTTCGAAATCATACTAAGTTAATCTCGCAAAAATTTTGACCCAATAACAACAAGACAAAAATTAATCTCACGCATGAATATGCTCACCACCCCCAACCCAAATCTGACAGTATCCTCAATGTCTAAAAAGATATGCAATACGAA
>NW_010364838.1:120376-121591 GCF_000414095.1 Morus notabilis | reverse complement strand
TAGTGGAATTAAGTCGAGCCTCCTAAACTGATTCTCCAAAACACAAACAAATATAAAAGCACACAAAATCAAACCAAACGACATAAAGAAACAAAAATATGATACAAAAGGGTTGGAAGCAAACTTGTCAAGTTTGGTAAACCGGAGCTTCAAGAATGATCTCTTTAGCCTGGCTCACACGTTCAATGTAATGCTTCAGTCTCTGGCCATTGACTCTGAATACTCTCCCATCGTTCGGGTCCTCGACCTCGACAGCACCGTTAGGAAAAACTTGTTTCACCACAAATGGACCAATCCACCGCGACCTTAACTTACCTGGGTGGAGATGCAAACGGGAGTCATAAAGATGCACCTGCTGATTTGGCTCAAAATTCTTTCTCAGGGTCTGCTTGTCATGAGCCGCTTTCATTTTTGCCTTGTAGATTCTGGAATTATCATATGCGTCGTTCCTTAACTCCTCAATCTCAGACAATTGGAGCTTTCTTTGAATACATGCAGCATTAAGATCAAAGTTAAGGGCCTTGACGGCCCAATAAGCTTTATGTTCGAGCTCGACAGGTAAATGACAAGCTTCCCAAAAGAAAAGCCTATAGGGTGACATCCCAAGAGGGGATTTGTAAGCAGTGCGGTATGCCCAGAGAGCGTCAAGAAGACGTAAAGACCAATCCTTGCGGTCGGGGTTTACCGTCTTTTCCAGAATTTGTTTGATCTCCCTATTCGCCAACTCAGCTTGGCCATTCGTTTGTGGATGATAGGCAGTAGCAACCTTATGAAAGACACCGTACTTGCGCATAAGAGCCTCAAATGAACGGTTACAGAAATGAGTACCTTAATCACTGATGATAGCACATGGAGTGCCAAACCTAGATAACACATTTTCCTTCAAGAACTTAACAACTGTTGCATTATCATTGGTTCGACATGGCACAGCTTCAACCCATTTAGAAATGTAATCCACAGCGAGGAGGATGTAAAGGTACCCAGAAGAAGGCGGAAATGGTCCCATAAAGTTGATCCCCCAACAATCGAATATTTCTATCACGAGAATCAGGTTCAAAGGCATCATATGGTGGCGGGACAAAGAACCTAACTTCTGGCACCGGACACAGGAACGACAGAATTGATTAGTGTCCTTGAACAAAGTAGGCCAATAAAGACCACAATGTAAGATTTTTGCGGCGGTCTTTTTCATAGAAAAATGACCACCACATGCAT
>NW_010364838.1:118825-119453 GCF_000414095.1 Morus notabilis | reverse complement strand
GGCACAAGTCGAAGGAGTCACCGAAGACGGTCAAATCATCCATGAACACTTCCATACACTTCTCAACCATGTCGCTAAAAATGCTCATCATGCACCTCTGGAAGGTGGCCGGTGCATTACACAGCCCAAATGACATACGCCAAAAAGCATAAGTACTAATAGGATAGGTAAATGTAGTTTTATCCTGATCCTCTAATGCGATCTCGATCTAATAATAGCCTGAGTAGCCATCAAGA
Source organism: Morus notabilis (assembly GCF_000414095.1). Classification (NCBI taxonomy): domain Eukaryota; kingdom Viridiplantae; phylum Streptophyta; class Magnoliopsida; order Rosales; family Moraceae; genus Morus; species Morus notabilis. The sequence goes on along the minus strand of NW_010364838.1, from coordinate 119,217 downwards.
AAGCAATAGTAAGGATGACCAGCCACATGTTCAAGGATTTGATCAATGAATGGAAGTGGGAAGTGATCTTTGTGGGTGGCGGCGTTTAGCTTTCGATAGTCAATGCACATTCACCAACCCGTCACAGTCCTTGTGGGAACAAGAGCCCCTTTCTCATTTTCCACCACTGTCACCCCTGATTTCTTAGGCACCACCTGAGTTGAACTGACCACTTGCTATCAGCGACTGGATAGATGATTCCTGCATCCAGAAGCTTCAAGACTTCATTCTTCACGACCTCTTTCATCGTCGGGTTCAGTCTCTTTTGGGGATCCCTTCGTGGATTAACCCCGTCTTCCAAGTTGATGTGATGAGAGCAAATTAAGGGGCTAATACCCTTAATGTCAGCAATC
>NW_010364838.1:110879-118514 GCF_000414095.1 Morus notabilis | reverse complement strand
TCGTCAAGATCATCAGAATTGCTACATAACTGAACCTCCTCCGAGACGAGTGTGTCAATTAGAAATGTTTGGTGGCACTCGTCATCATCACGTGGTTGCTTTGCAATGTGAAAAACATTCATCTCCAAAGTCATGTTCCCAAAAGATATCTTCATCAGACCATTCCTACAGTCGATGAGAGCATTAGCTGTACAATTTGAACGGTCGATCCCACGAGGAGGTGTTAAATTGAACAAGAAATGACTAGCAAATAAAAAACATTAGAAAAGTAAGCAATCAAACAAAGAAAAGAAATGAGTGTTTTTTATGATTTTTTGAACAATTTAAAATGGAGAAAATTCAATAATAAAAAGTGGTAAAGCTTTGAGAATCCTCCATATGCTTTGTTCACCTAATTGGATTTTGATTCATAAATTGACTTAATTGAAAGTTTCACATCCCAAACAATCAATCGGAAAATAAATATTTGAAGAACATATGAATTAAAAATGTATTCAAGTAAATAAAATTCTAACGTTTAGAATTAGGAAAAATTATCTTATGAGAAATCTAAGAGCGACAATATACCGTTGGCAATATTGCAGTAAAAGACTACTCATAAAACAATACCTATCAATATATAATATAATGCAACAATCACATAAAAAGAGCTTGACTAGATTTATATGAAAGTTGACAATAAAATATATTGATAAGAAGAAGAAATATGATAAAAGAAAATTATTTAATCAAATGTATAAAACTTACAAACCATTGGAGAATCAATAATCCAAATAAGTTCACTACACATATAGGGTCATCTCTAGCCTTACCTAAATACTCTAGCCTAGTTTGCACATAATTCCCATAAAATTCTAAAAAGAAAGTATGAGAATAAGAACAAGAAAATAATAGAAAATGTGTGAGAATTTAGACTCCTTAAATTAACCCCCCAATCACCTTGACAATGGCCCTATTTATAGAGTTTTGAGAATGCTAAAAACCTAAAAAAACGGATCCTAATTTAGAAGTTACAAGGCTTAATCGGGGGAGAAAAACCATCACAAACGTGGCTGAAGAGTGGGACACGTGTCGCAAGTTGATTCGCGCGCGGGAGAGACGTGGTGCACAGCTGGACCACGCGGAGGGAGACTGGACGCGCGCGGTAGAAGAACTCGCGCGGGGAGGGAACGTGCGAGCAAAGTGCGCGTACGCGAGGGAGCAGCTAGACCCCACTGGGACGCGTGGCGAGACGTGGCTGGGGGGAGGGTGGAAAGGGGGACCACACGGGAGGGAGAGGAGATCCGGGTAACGCGCGCGTGGAGGAGACTCGCCCGGGGAGAGGATCCGTGCGCGCCAGGCGCGTGTTTGCTAGGGGATAGCTGGGCCCACGGATCTGCGGTGCGGCTGTGGTCGACACGTGGCGGCTGGATGGCTCGCGGCTTCTTGGCTCGGCTCACGGCTTCTCGGCTCGGCTAGGCTGGATGATGGACTGATGGGCTTTGGGCCGAATTGGGCTTTTCTTGGGCTCAACTTGTGGGTTTTGCTTGGCAAACTAGCCCAAATCCAATTGTTTTCTTCAAAAAATTGAAAAATAAAATAAATCCAATTAAAATTAAATCCTCTAAATTTAGGAATATTTGAAATTAAAATAAAAAATTTGATAAAATAATTTGACAATTATGAACATTAAAAGTGCAAATTTGTGTACTTATCAGTATGTCAATTGAATGGTTATAACCTACTATGTAAATGGAATTTGGTGTTAGTGTGTAACACCCTATTAAGAAGGTGACTAAGCAAAAATAAGGGACACATGACCAACCAAGGTGATATTCCTTTTTGATGACTAAGCTGCCTCTTTGCTTAAGGGATATAAGCTACTAGATCATTCTACACTACACTTATTCATCTTGCCCGACCTCTCTTTGATAGAAACCCCCTTCTCAAGCTGTTAACTTAAGAAAATAAGAATTTCCTTGGTGGTTTGTCAAGTTTTGGATGCCAATTTCAAGAAAAACCTAACCTAGTTAAGGTAAGGGCCTGTTTTGGTTTGGAAGATGTTTGGTGTTGGTTCAGTGGGTTTCGTTTCAATTTTACTGAGATATTTACACCACATAATTTTTGATATGTCAAGAACAACCACATAAAAGGATTTAATCAAACTCAATTGGGAGGAGGTGGTTTCAAGTTTGTTTTGGTGGCAGCCCTGAAACAGGTTGGTTCTACAAGTGGCTCGGATTTATGTTTATTTCCCTAGGCTAGAGAGCTTCGTTTGAGCTACTATCTTAGGTGTTATCAAATAGACCCTAAAATATCGCATTAAAATACTGTGTAATTTGGGTGTTATGACCTTTTTACCGAACATAGTTTAGTGAATTGAATGATATTGTGATTATGAGCATATTTTATTTTATCTTGGGATATTACATTCAAAACATGTGACATTTGGCTTTGGGGAGTGTTAGAAATAAGGGGAAATGCTGTCAAAATTTTTAGAAAATTTTTGGGATCAAGAAGGATCCAAATTTAGGGCTAAACACACCCCGTAGCCCATACCATGACCACTGGATATGCCAAGCACGCCCTGGCTTGTGCGCAGGCATGCAGGCAGGCCTGTCTACAGCCCATGCTACGTGCAGGTGACCCTGCTGCGTGCCTAGCATGATCAGGCATGGGCTGCAACCTGCGTGCCTGGCTACTCGGTCAAGAAGGCCAAATGAACCATTTTTAGCAGTTTTTAGCCATTATTGAGATATTAAAGTATATTTCAATTGTATATTTGATCAAATAATTATTATTACTCAAAAATTTAAATTTAAAATATTATTATCAGTAATTAAAAAAAATGATGATCAATATTTCAGTGATACGAAGTGTCGGATCCCTTGAGAGCAGCACCTAAAAGATTGGTTCAATGTTAAAGTTTAAGGTAAGTAGAATATCACCATAAAAGTCCCGCATATACTATGTGATTCAAAGTTGTGATATGTGAGTATATGAGACATCTGTTATTGATGTTAGCCTAACCATGCATGCTTGACATGATGTAAAGATATGTATCATTGAACATAAAATGAAAAGAATGAATATTAAAAGTGAAGAGAGAGTTAAATAATGGTTTTGTAGTTTTGACAGGTTTTGTGTCTCCAAGGAGACTGCTGGACCTCTTGCGGCATGGGAAGTTTCTCCAATGATCACGGGGAAGGATTTGTGTTTATTATGATTAGCCCCACGTGACGGCATTTTAATAATATAATTTGTGATCACTAGGTCAAAGGACCTTTGTCTCAATAGAGACTTGCAGTGTGGGAAGCTTCCTCGATGATCATGAGGAAGAAATGGTTTTAAATGTGAAAAATGTGTTTTCCCCCACACGACGGCATTCGATGTTATGTATGTTGTGGCCACAAGGTCCAATGAGGTATCTGGGATACCACCCCGTCTAAGAAATTGCGCGCATAAAATAAAAGAATGAATGAAAAGTTAAAATGTATGATGTTAACAAGTCATGAGCTCATGCATATTTTCATTGTTGATATATCATGCATTATTCTACTTACTGGGCTTTAGCTCACTTATTTTTTATGGTGATACAGCTAAGGCTACATCTCAGCGTTAGTTATGGACTAGATGATTGGCTGGCGTAATCCTGAGGACTGAGACAGATGTATATAGACTAACTGACTTGTATTTTGGAAGCCCTCGTTGTACTTAGGGATTGTGTGAGCCCGTGTTGGTATATATAGTATAAGGCTGATCCTATTTTTGATAGATGTATTATATTGTATATGTTTGGCCAGCCCGTTGGAGTATATTACATATATTTTGATTAGCTTTGCTTGTTAGGAAGTTTTAAAAATTCAAATTTGCCCGTAATTTCTTACTTAATACGTATAACATGTTAGGTCAAGTTTAAGGGAAGGAAAAGAAGTAACACTACTTAATATGAGTAATTGGATAATTTAGAGTCATATTAGGGGAGGTGTTACAAGCCACCCCTTTCTCCTGGGGTTTAGCCCCTTTTATAGCTTACGAGGTACACATGAACATTTGGGCTGCTTTTAGGGCTTTTTTGACGGTTCGTTCCAAGTGGTCCATCCACTCGAGTGGCCTACCATCTTGTTTGCCTAGACTGTAGCCAGTCAATGCCTTTTGGACTATTCACTCACCCAATCTGTCCCCTATTACGACTCTGCAGATCCCCTGCAATCTTCAATCGTCCGTTTTAGGCGGTTTAGGAGTTTATAATCATTTCATGTGCCACTGACTTTCTCCGAACCTAGACGTAACTTCGGGATTTCTAACTTGTCATGTTAGAGGTCTTTCTTGGGGCATGGGTCCAGCTGTCTGCATTTTGCCCTCGGTACTCACACCATACTAAGCAAGGCGTAGCCTCTCTCTCCGTCGACCCTACCATGGTACATTTGATGTGATCATATAGCCCTCGACCGTATGTAAGGTTGACGGTCATATATGATCGACCCTTTCACCTCATAAGGGGGAGAGGCACAAGTTCTAGGCACCGACAGCTACCTGACGTGGCCAGTATAGAGCCACATGTTGCATGGTCACCATCTGACGTGTCGATGCACATTTTTTCACACAACAACTGCCCCCCAGGTCGAGGCTTTTCTTTGGACTACCTCGAGCTAGGTCTGGGACTTACTCTGGCTCTTTTGTTTGCTTCGGATGCGGGTGCCTAACTCTGAACCTCCCTCGTAATAATGGCTTGGGTGCTTCAAAAATCTCTCGAGAAGTGCAAACGTCGCGTTAGTTCAATCACCATGCTGATGTAGGCCTTTATTTAAACGGACGAATCTGAGGCGTTGGATCGTGTCTTTTTAGCTTCCCGCCTTTGTTTCTTCCGTTCGATCCTGATCGGTTGCCCTCGCCATTGGATTCACTGGGATTCCATCCAATGGTCAGGGGTCAAGGGCTCGTCTTACTTTAAAAGGCTTCTTCAATCTGAGACTTTTATCCAAACGTCTGAGGTCCATCGTTACTCTGCCCAAATTTTCCCAGAATCCACATCCTGTCGTTCTCATTCTCTTCAGTGTTTCACAAAATTCACTTGGGTCGCGCTCCAGATTCCTGCATTTCTTGAATCCCTGGTAAGTCCCTCTATCTTCTACTTTTTTCTTGCTTGGTCTGTTGGATCATTGTATACCCTAGGTTTGAGAAAGATACTGAGTTTAGAGACTTACTTTACGCATTGCTATTGACATAGGATAGCTTTCTTGGTTTCTTGTTAACTGTAGAGAACTTTAGGATTATGGGTTTGGGATATTTGATTGACGAATCTGGGTTTTACATGAACACCTGTCATTTTTTTTCTTATGAATAGTCGAAGGCTTTCTGAGCCTTCGAAGTTCATATACCTTTGCAGCCATCGAAAGTTTGAACAATGGTCGTTTTCCTTTTCCTTTTGACTTAGGATTTTGGCTTAGTTCCTCACATCATCCCCCTCTTTTTTTTTCTTGTTATACCAGAACGATGGCTCCTAAACCATCTAATCGTCGAGAGGGCCCCTCGTCTATTCTAAGGCTAGATTATCCCTCTGCCGCCAAAGTTTTGTGGACATCTTCCTTGACAGACGATGACTCTATCCTCAGGGAAGTTGAGGACTACGCGGCAGAGGCGAGAGAAATTGGCAATGTTGACCTTTTGGTCGAGGGCAGTGACAGTGGCGAAGGTTCCTTCGTAGGGGGAAATGCATGGTTTCGCCGCCTCCGTCGTGGGCGCCCCCATGGCTGGCATGAGTGAAGATCCTGACCGTCCTTTTTTTATGACCGACGTGACAGAGCTGAAGACTCAGAAGAGAGACATTGTCCGGGCCTGTGCAGAAGGTTACATAGATGAGAGATGGTTTGATTACCTTCTCCCGGATATAAACTTTAGGTCCAGCCTTCCTTCACCTGGGTATCTTCCAGCATATACCCGGGCCTTCACCGCAGGGATGACTTTGCCAGTTCATCCCTTCGTGAAGGACTATTGCCACTACCATGGCATCTCCCCAGCTCAACTGGCGCCGAACTTCTGGTAATGCTTCACTAGTGCCTGGATTCTGTGGAGTCAGCGGTTTGACATAAACCTGCCGCTGGATGAGTTCATGTATATATATAAATTAAGCCACGTAGCAAAGTGTGAGGGGTGGTACTATTTGGGGGGTTATGGGCGATCCAAGCTCATCTTAGGAAGATTAATACAAGGAATCCCTTCTTCCTCACATGGCTGGAAACCTATGTTCTTTATGGTCAGGGGACCTTTTAACTTTCACCCTGAAGACTACAGACCCCACTACCAAAAAGTGAAGACGTCGTTTAGGAGTCTGAGTGAGAATCAATAGTAACTTCTCTCCTTTCCTTTTTTCTTTTTATAACACTGACAATTACTTTAATTTGCAGTTAGCCACGACCGGCCGAAGCTAACCGGGCATAGACGGACGAGGGTTGATGAGGTATTTGCTATTCCAGAGGGTGATCGTCATATCGACATCTTTTTAACTGAGGATAACCTTAGGGAAGCAAGGCTGATCCTTTTTCTTTCGGATCCCTCAAACCTCCTTCTCGTTCAAGAATTTTTTTAATTTGAACGCAGAAGGTAAATCTTCTAGACTTGTCCCCTTTGTGGGTGTGATTCCATGTCGACCCTTTGATTCTAACTTGGTAGTTTGTGCATAAATGACTTCACTAAACATCTAGCTCCCTACTAGCTAACGACCTCAACAGAAGGGGAAGGCGAAGGTCGCCGGTGCCTCCTCCTCGATTCCCAAGAAGAAGAAGCCTTCAGGGGATGCGTCGGGATGCCGGCGGTTCCCATTCTCAACGTCGCCGAGGTTCCTCCTCCACCCAGGGAGCACCTCCTCATGCCAGAGGTGAAGGTTAGGGACCTAACGTTCCAAGTCCATGATATCTTCGACGCCCAAATTAAGGCAATGTTGAATCTTCTTCCCTATTTTTCCCTGGTCTTTCAGGCCCTATACGAGTCATTTTTTGACAAGCATTGGGTTTCCACCACCCGTTCTTCTCTGGTGGATCGTCAGCGCAAATAGGTATCCTTCTAGATCCACGTAAGCATCAACTGATTATTTTTAGATTTGATTTCCATTTCTTTTCTGACCTCTGATTTAATTTCAGGGCCTTGCCCTTGCCATCTTTAACCCCATTGACTTGGTCAAGGTTGAGTAGCGTGGCAGGGAAATGGACAGCGTAGAAACCAAACTCCAATCTCTTCTCGACGATGTCAAGTCCAAGTGCTCGACTGCCATCGGGGAGAAGGATGTGGTCATGGCCAAACTGGCAAGCTTGCAAGATGAGTATGGCAGCTTGAAGACTTAGGTCAAGGAGAATACTGCACGGGCAGAGACAGCAGAGAAGAAGGCGGACGAGGCTAGGGAGAAACATTTTGCCGAGGGGAAAGCCGAAGGGGCGAAAGGAAGAATGAAGCCGTGCTTGTGGCCGTTGATAATTACCTGAACTCTAAAGACTTCGTCGCCAAACGCAAGGAGATTGTTGAGGAGGTCATGACTTCTGAAGAGCTCATTGAAATCCGCACCAAGGATTTTCAATTTGCTGGGGAACATATTGTAGATTTGATCAGGCAGCAGCACTCTGAGTGGGATTTGGGCTTTCTGTATGTTCCCCCTCTTCCTGC
>NW_010364838.1:93939-110851 GCF_000414095.1 Morus notabilis | reverse complement strand
TCTTCCCCGCCTAGAGATGGAGATGGCTTGCCTGGTAGCGGTGACAACTAGAAGCATACCTCCTGTGGTGTTTTTTTTTAGACAATTGTTTATATTTGAGACAATGGGCTCTCTGTCCATCAACATGTATATATATTTGTTTTTAATGTCATGTACTATTGCTTTCATTTTTACATCTTCGATGCCCGTTTAGAAGACTGCCCTCTCCATGGAGAGATTGGCATTTTAAATACAGGGTCGTTATCTTAGTAAATTTCTTGAATTTTGCCAAGTAATCGCCTCTCCTCTTGGGAGTAGTCAACGTTTTGCTCCTTGGAGCTTACAGATTCCTTGGAATCTATTTTATGTTGTTGCCGCCTCCTTGGAGGCATTGACGTTATGCTCATTGGAGCTTACAGATTCCTTGGAACCTGTTTATGTTTTATGTTCTCGTTGCCTCCTTTGAGGCATTGACGTTATGCTCCTTAGAGCTTACAGCTTCCTTGGAATCTTGTTTTGTGTTTTCGTCGCCTCCTTGGAGACATCGACGTTATGCTCCTTAGAGCTTACAGATTCCTTGGAATCGTGTTTTGTGTTGTCCTCGCCTCCTTGGAGACGTCAGCGTTTAGCACATATATACGTGATTGTTATGCTAGATTTCTATTCTACTACCCCCCTATGCCTGTCTGACAACCTCGATGTCTAGGCAGACATGTTGTTAAAAGGTTGACTTCTTCGTAGTCTTTTGAACATTGGATAAATTTATTCATCTATTAAATTGCCAAATATAACTAAAATGCGTAAGGAATAGTACACTATTGGTAGTACAGTTTTAACTGCTTTGCATTCCATGGGTATTGAATCCGTTTACCGGTGAGGCTTTTTAAACCATAGGTCCCAGGGAGTAACACCTCCCTTATGTGGTAGGGTCCTTCCCACGTCGGACCTAGGGGACCTATATTTTTTAGTTTAGTGCTCCGCGTCACCCTTTTTAATACTAGATTCCCCGGGGTGAACCTTCTTTGTTTGACCTTCTTGTCGTAGTATCGTGTTGCCCTCTGTTGGTAAGCGGCGAGTCGTAATTGAGAGTCAAGCCTTTTTTCTTCTAACAGGTCGAGTTCTCCGTTCATGGCTTCCATGTTTGTGTCATCGTCATATGCGACCGTTCTTAGCGTCGGCGTCTCAATCTCCACAGGGAGTACAGCCTCAATTCCATACACCATAGAGAATGGTGTTTCACCCGTCATAGTTTGACTCGTCATTATGTAAGCCCACAAGACTTTTAGGAGTTCTTCGGCCCATTTTCCCTTTAATTCATCGAGCTTTTACTTTAGGGTGTACTTTAGGATTTTGTTAATGGCTTCAACTTGGCCATTGGACAGTGGATGTATTGGAGCTGAGAAGTCTTTTCACATGTCCAAATCGTCGCAAAATTTGCGTGTCGAGGCGTTGTCAAACTGCTTTCCATTGCCATACACGATCGAATATGGAATGCCAAATCTGCATATAATGTGGTTTCATATGAAGTTGGTGCAAGCTGCCTCTGTCGTCGAAGTACGAGCTTTCACCTCAGCCCACTTAGTGTAGTAGTCTACAATGACGATGGCAAACTTAAGTCCTCCAGGTACGAGGTGTAAAGGTCCGATTAGGTCGATCCCCCATTTGGCAAAAGGCTATCGGCTAAGAATGGAAGTTAGGTTCTCTTGGAGTGCTCTAGGAATCGTTGCATATCGTTGGCACTCATCGCAACGCCGGGCATATTGAAACGCGTCTTTTTTAAGCGTAGGCCAATAGTACCCCTGCCTCAAAACCTTCAGAGCTAATGATTGCCCCCAGTATGATTACCACACATTCCTTCATGGATTTCCCAGAGGACCTCTTGCGCCTCATGATCGTTTAGGCATCGCTGCAAGGGCGTTGAGAAGCCTCGTCTGTATAGCAAGCCATCATATAGTAGGTACCTGGTGGCTTAATACCTGATCCTTCTGGCTTCGTCTCTGTCATTGGGCAGCTTTACATCCATCAAGTATTGGACAAGTGGCATCATCTAGTTCTTGGCTGCCTGAATTATCTGGACTTCCACTGCTTCATCAATCGTCAGCCATTCCAGTTCTTTGATGGGGACGACCCCTATCATGTCTGAATCCTTCAAGGATGCCAATTTGGCCAAGGCATCGGCGTTTGTGTTCTCGGCTCTTGGTACCTGCAGTATATCGTAGCTTTTGAATTTGCCAAGTTCTTCCTTTACCTTTCTCAGATATGCCCCCATCCTTTCTCTGCGTGCCTGATACTCCTCTTTCACCTGTCCGACTACTAATTGAGAGTCACTAAAAATTTCAAGTCTCTCAATCTTCAAGTGACCTGCTAACCGTAATCCTGCAATCAGCGCCTCATATTCTGTTCATTATTTGATGCTTTGAATTTGAATCATACCGCCGAGGTGATTTTGTGGCCTTCTGGGCTTATTAACATGATGCATGCTCCTGACCCAGTTTCATCCGACACTCCATCTACGTAAACTTTCCATCTTATTTCCTTAATTTCTTCATCAGCGACTAACGTCGGTCTGTGGGAGAATTCTGTCAGGAAGTCTGCCAACGCTTGTCCCTTGATCGCCACCCTTGGTATGTATTCGATGTCGAATTGGCTCAACTCAACCGACCATTTCAAGAGTCGGCCCGAGGTTTCAGGCTTTTACAATGCCTGCCTTAATAGGTGGTTCGTTAGGATCCGTATGGTGTGTGCCTGGAAATAGTGCCGAAGCTTCCTCGAAGCTATCATTAAGGTGAGTGCTAACTATTCCATCTGGGTATATCTTGACTTGGCGTCTAGGAGTCTCTTGTTTACGTAATAGACCGGTAGCTGGACCCCTTCTTCCCTGGTCAGCGCAAAGCTTACGACATGCTTTGACATGGAGAAGTGTAAGCTCAACTTATCACCCGGTATTAGTTTTGACAAGATAGGGGGTCTGCCTAGGTGCTCCTTCAGCCTTTGAAAGGCCTCTTCACATTGTGGTGTCCACTCGAAATGCTTACCTCCCTTCAAGGCGTCAAAGAAGGGAACGCATTTGTTTGTCACCTTAGATATGAATTTGTTAAAGGCGACGACGCATCCTGTTAGCCTTTGGCCCTCTTTCAGTTTTGTGGGAGACCTCATATCCTGCAATGCTTTTATCTTCTCCGGGTTAGCCTCTATTCCCCAGTTACTGACCATGAAGCCAAGAAATTTTCCTGATCCGACCACAAAAGTGCATTTTAAAGGGTTTAGTTTTATGCGATATCTTCTTGATACATCAAACATTTCTCCCAAATGGGTGACGTACTGTCTTTCCTTAACACTTTTTACTAGCATGTCATCGACATACACCTCCATTATTTTCCTGATTTGTCTAGCAAACATCTTGTTCACTAGCCTCTGGTATGTTGACATTGCATTTTTTAAGCCGAAGGGCATTACCTTGTAGCAAAAGAGACCCATGTATGTAATAAATGACGTATACTCTTCATCGGACAGATGCATTGGGATTTGATTATAACCGGAGTTGGCGTCTATGAAACTTAACAACTCGTGTCCGGTAGTGGCGTCGACCATATGATCTATTCGGGGGAGTGGGAAATCGTCTTTTGGGCAGGGTTTGTTGAGGTCGCTAAAGTCGACACATGTTCTCCACTTCCCGTTAGGTTTGATTACCATGACAGGGTTTGAAACCCATATAGGATAGTGAGCCTCCCTGATGAAGCTCTTATTGATGAGTTTTTCGACTTCTTCCTTTAACACTTCGTACCTCCCTGGATTCATCGGTCGACATTTTTGGCATTTTGGGGGATAGGTGGGGTCGACGTTCAGGGCGTGGCTCATGACTTGGGAGTTAATGCCTTCCATGTCTACATGTGTCCAGGCAAACACATCCAAATTCATCTTCAGGAAATCTTCAACCTCGATTCTGAGTGCCGAAGGCAGAACCGATCCTATCTTCAGTACCCTCGTCGGTTCCCGGTGATCCACCTGGACTTCTACCAACTGCTTGATTGGTTGGGACCATGTAACTTCCTCTGTGATTCTAGGATCTATGTCCTCAATTAGTCCCTGTTGTACCATTCTTGTCTCTCGTTTCCCTGGTTGATCATACTCGCGTATAGCGTCTGAGTATGCCACCCTGGACTCGTATTGGTTGCTCTTCATTTCTCCTATGCCATTGGGGTTGGGAACTTAACCTTTTGGTGATAAATGGAGGTTATCGCCCTTAGCGCCTGATAGGTCGGCCTCCCGATTACGGTGTTATACTGGGAGCATCCTCTTATCACCACAAAATTTACCATCATGGTTGCCTGCCTGAGGTTCTGTCCTGTGCTTATCGGAAGTTGAATCGTCTCTTGGGGGATGACTGAGTCCCCTACGAACCCGTACAATGGCCGGGATTTTTCTCTAACTGCTCCTTTGGAATCCCCATTTTTTCTAAGCAATCGGAGTATAGGATGTTCACCGAGCTCCCGTTGTCTACCAGGATTCTACACACGATGTGGTTCCCAATGACTGCTTCTACCACCAAGGCATTGTTGTGGGGGAAATGGACTCCATTCACGTCTTCCTCGGTGAATGTCATGTTAGCACCTCCGAACTTCATTGTTTTTGCTGGTCTGGTAGTTGAGATTCCAAAACCTATCATGGTATACATGTCTGGCCTCATGGGCATAACTCTTCTGGGATCTCCTCGAGTCTCCCCCAAGGTATGGTCCATCGTGAATGGTCCTTATGACACCGATCGGCTCATGGTCCTCTCAACGTCTATTATCTTCCCTGTATCGATCATTATTTCTGTTACCGTGGCCTCTCCTTTCGGCTTTAAACTCTTACAACCTCCCTTCACAGATTATCTTTTGATTTCATCCTTTAAGTCGGTGTAATCATTAGTGTTATAGCCGACATCACCGTGAAACCTGCAGCATTTACTCTGATTTCGTCGGCTTGGGTCCGACTTCATAGGTTATGGTCGGCGCAATAAGTTCCCTCGGCTGACTTAATTGAATACCTTTTTAACTCCTATGGTCAACTCGTGGTAGGAATCATATCGTTGGAACGGTCTCGGCTTTCAGTTTTCATCTTGTCTCGGCTTCTTTGTTTCTAGAGGGTTTGGCGCCGAGGCAACTTGTTTGTCTCCGTTTCCCCTGCCTCACCATTTCTGATTATCTTGTTTCCCTGAGGTTGATCCTTGTTCGGCTGTTTTGTTTTTATTGGATCTGTGCTCGGGATCGTTTGCATAGGCTTCCTCTGCGTTGATATACCCCTGCGCCCGCACCAAAAATTCCTTGTATGTGGCCAATGGCTTTCGGTTTAGGTCGCGCTTAAACAGCGTGCTCTTTTTCATACTAGATAGAGCCCCCATCAGAGCCTCTCAGTCTGTCATATCTGTTGTAGCGGCGACGTCTGCCCCGTACCTTGCTAGCCATTCTTTTAATAACTCATTTAGTTTTTGGTATACCATCGCCAGGTTTTGCTTCGGCAGGTTTTACCTCGATGAACTGCAGGGAAAAGGCTTCCTTCAATTCCTCCCAGCTGGAAATGGAATCCGATTTAAGTGTTCGGAACCACCTTCGGGTAGAATCTGTTAAGTGGTTCCGGAATGCTTGGCACATTATTTCCTCTGCATATCCATGCAAAAGCATGTGCGCTGTGTACATTTCCAGGCGGTCATCGGGATCCCCTCTGCCGTCATATAGTGGGATCGATGGGGACATGTATCTGTCTGGGAGAGGCGGCGCCATAATTTTTGCGATAAAAGGGTGGTCGCGAGTTCGGTTGGGAGTGATGTCGACGTTGACCACCTCAGCCACATGTCCTAGATTTTTTTGTAGTTGACTTACCTAGCTTTTGACCTCCTTCTTTAAACTGGCGAAATCACCCGTAAACTTTTCTTCTAGGCTCGTCACGCGCTCCATGATGGCTCTTGCCTCCTCCGTTGAGATTGTAGAGCTAGCCCCTTTCGAGGCTCCTGCCTTCTTCATATTCAGCTTATCCCTCAGGTATTTGTCTTCTTGCACCAACCGCGAATCTCCTGGGATATTCTTTCCTAGGTTTCGAGGCGGCGCTTCAGGGTTTTCCAGGCCTCCGTGTGCTCTTTTCTCCTGGGTTCGTCGCCTGGCGGCCCTTTGTCAGCTACCGAGGGATTTGGATAGTCGAAGTCTCAGGTTATCTCCCCTGGTATTTGTTGGTCACCGAATCAAATTTGGATGCGGAAGCGTGGGGGGAGGCGGATCGCATATAACAAAAATTTTTATAAAACCTTTGAGATACTCTAGAGATTATATTAATTTATGCACGAATAAATTAATCTCATTAATTCATTTATTAAGAACTCAATTAGAAAAAATACCCGGCGGCCGATTAGGATGATAACTTGAGTTCTTTGACCTCGAACAATCCTAGCTCTAAAGTTTTGTGTTTAGAAAACCAATGTCTTCCATGTCAATTCCTAGAATCTACGAACACGTGTGTGTGGGCACACATGAGACAAAACGGGTAACAATAAACACTCGAATTTCCACAAACACCAACGCATGCACGATGTGGAATTTTTGGAGAAAAATTTTTCCTTCCCTTGTTCTAAGAGAATTTCAGCCATAATACTTTATTAGGTCAAAAATTGTCACAAAAATTGTGTTCACAATTTTCTACTATTCTCTTATTTATAGAGTAGAAGTCAAACTTCTAGAAGGAATCCAATCTCTATCTCCAAAGATAAAGCTTATCAATTATCTCCTATTTGAATTTGAAACAAAATCTCCCATTCCCTTATCCTTAGTGTGGCCGGCCACCTTAAGGGATTCTCATCCCTGTGTGGCGCCAATTTGCAGATAGGGAAGGAAGAGAAAATCATCCTTTATCCTTTAGTCCAATTTTGACTCAAATTCAAATTCCAATTTAAATCAAACTTAAATTAATTTGAATTCTAAATTGAACAACTTATCAAATAAGTTTAAATGGATAAATCTAAATGTGTTCAAATTCAAATTTAAATAATCACATTATTTAAATAATAATTAATTCTAAATTAATTATTTTCGACTGCTTAATTTTATAATTCCGTAATTCTAAAATTCCCATTTTGCCCTTTGTGTCTCGTAGAATTACTAGGACGACGCGGGGACTAATGGACCTATATTCCCGAGCTCTAATAAAATTAATAATTAATTAAACACTTTAATTAATTAATTAATTCTATTAATTCCAATAGTTACTCCACTATAAACTTGGAATTGCACTCTCAAAATTATAAATATAAATTACTTCTAAACTATGAAGTGTCCATTTGATATAGTCATTGCATATAGATCGATCCTCCATAAATAATTCATAATTAGAGCTAGGTAAAATCCGTTAACCTCTCTAATTACTTCTTTATCCTTGAGTACCATTGATTCTCTAATGGACAGTGATTCATAAAACACATTCATGAATCGGAGCTCCTACTGGTCCAAGTACCGAATCAACCCTCAAGAGAATTATTTATCTACTTCTTTCTTAAGAAGGAATGGATTCCATCTCGTGTAATAACATTCCCGGCTACCTACTTCATCATGTCTCCAAAATACAAGGAATATGATTCAGGATCTCATAATCCGTACCGAGTAAATCAAAAGACAAAAATCCATAAATAGGAGTCTGTTAAGAACTCAGGATTAAGATCATTCTATATATGACCATCGGTAGACTCAATTAGAATTTCTATAGTTAACGGAAATTATTAGAAATTCATAATGTGTCTGTGTCCTTGTTCCTCATAATCTCATTATGCGAAATACTCATTCAATATCTCACCATATTAACAGTGCGGATAACACCGTTCCATTCTAAATGGGAATGACATGTATTAATAATGTTTTAATTAAAGATTCTGAACTTTAATTAAATTCATTATGAACATTGCTTTTTGATTATTATCCTTAAACATTATCCTCTCGTAAATAATCACATAATTTTCATTGATATTCTTAAAATATTCACAAATATATACACATAAAATGATGAATAAACTCTTTTATTAAATAAATAATAAATATCCTATTACATCTTATGCTTCTAGGACATCATTCCCAACAATATTTTCACTATCCCTGATCCCTTCCAGGGCACCTTGACGGTCACCAGCATTCTGGTTCCCAACCATGGCAGCTCTTGGTGGTCTCGAGGCATCTTCCAAAGGAGGCATAGAGTTTCTCCCGTCTAACCCCTCGACGACGGACATCAGTCCTTGAACCAAGTCGGTCATAGTGTTCAGCTGGGCATGCATCTGCACTGGGTCAAGCTATGGCACGTCTAGGGGTGGAGCTTCATTCCTTACCGGGGGTTGATTCCCTTGGCCGGGCTGATCCCTCCTACTCCCACTGTCGGTTGGTTGGATGCATGGTATTTTCCTATGTTTGGCTGGTTTGATTTGCAGCGTCATTTCTTCTTCTTAGAGGCATGGTCATTGATTACTTCTTAGTTATCTGGGGTCAAATACAGGAACCAGAGATTCTGGGTTCGATTCCCCAGCGGAGTCGCCAATTGTTGACGGTCGATTTTCATCAACAAGACTGCACCGGATTACCCCGCGGTAGCCCGTTGGGTTACCGATTTAAAGCTTGTAATTTAACTGAATATGCTAGTGTTTTTACTGATGTTTTGGATGTATTGTGAAGAAAGTATGATGAGCAGTGTGAAAATAGTGCTTGAATGGGAATAAAAACACACGAGTTTAGAGTTGTTCACAATGTTAATTAAGAGCTACATCCACTGTAGATTGTATTATTCTTTTTTGTTCTCTCTTGACTACATTCGACCACCCCTTTCTCCTGGGGTTTAGCCCCTTTTATAGCTTACCATGTACACATGAACATTTAGGCTGCTTTTAGGGCTTTTTAACAGTTCCTTCCAAGTGGTCCATCCACTCGAGTGGCCTACCATCTTGTTTGCCTAGATTGTAGCCTGCCAGCGCCTTCTGGACTGTTCACTCACCCAATCTGTCCTTTATTACGGCTCTGCAGATCCCCTGTAATTTTCAACCGTCTATTTTAGGCGATTTAGGAGTTTATAATCATTTTCTGTGCCACTGACTTTCTCCAAACCTAGACGTCACTTCGGGCTTTCCAACTTGTCTTGTCAGAGATCTTTCTTAGGGCATGGGCCCAGCTGTCTGCGTTCTGCCCTCGACGCTCACACCATACTAACCAAGGCGTAGCCTCTCTCTCCGTCGACCCTACCATGGTACATTTGATGTGATCATATAGCCCTCGACCGTATGTAAGGTCGACGGTCATATATCATCGACCCTTGCACCTCATAAGGGGGAGGGGCACATGTTCTAGGTGCCGACAGCTACCTGACGTGGCCAATATAGGGCCACGTGTTGCATGGTCGTAATCCAACGTGTCGATACACATTTTTTCACACAACAGGTATTATGTAGTATACATTTTAAAACCTCTCCTACAGTTGGAATTATGTTATTTGGCACCACTGAATAAGCCATACTGCTTTCTGTAAGGGGTAAGCCAATATAGGCCAACCCAAGTCCGTAGTTCAACTGAGTATGAAACTATGAATCGGTTGCCCACTGGTTGATATTTCATAATGCCCTTTAAGACCATTGAGCGCCCTGCTCATTTCCTAGTCATCTAATTTTCTTCAACTGTTAAACGACGTCACCTCATTGCTTTTCTACGGTATGATTGCCTAAAGACCTGTTTTCCTTCTCTCTCTCTCTTTTTCCTCTCCACCCGTTTCCCAAATTAGAACTGAAGGACTGTAGAGATCCCTTCTTTTCTAGTCCCTAAAGTTTTAAAGAAAAAAAAAAAACAAATCACATTCATAATTCTAACCAATTTTTTGAGGACAAAACAGTCCATATGTATGGTCCTGTGCGAATCAATATCATTACCTGACAAAAAATCACATATTAATATTGACCAATAAAGAGAGAGATCAAAGGAGAAATTTTCAAATAAGGCATACATCTATAAGAGAGAATAAAAGGTACGTTTTCATTGAAACAAACTTGTAGGTTTAAGTACCTCTGTCTTAATATTACAACCCAACAAAAGAGTACAAAGGTACAAAAAAGGGTACGTCTTCATTAAAACAAACTTGTAGGTTCGTCCTAATTATTGCCCGAAGCGTCACTCTGCTGCTGATGTTGATGACATGGCGATAGGGCTGAGTTGTCTCAAGCTTGGACTAGGAGGGTTCTCCGCTTTTACCCTTTATGTGGGGTTTGCTTGTCCACAATAGGCAATGATGCCTTTCTCTGAAGACGCTTCTTGAGAAGCGTAAGCGTCGCGTATGTCACGTCATCATCACTCTTGTATCACACTTCTCTTCGCTTCGCTCAACAGTGTTGATCTGGACATTTAGATCATATATTTTCGTTTTCCCGCCTGAGCCTTCACCATCGGATCTTGACCTTTCATCTCCAACATTAGATGGACAATACCTAATCTAATGGCTAGGAAGACGAGGCTTCGCCCTTTACATAGGAGAGCTCATAAATGAATTTTCAGCATTTTATTCGCAAAAAACAACTGAAACTCTGGCAAAACTTCTCCATACCTCCACTTTTGCGCATTTTGAAGGTTTTCTGCATTGAATCTTAAGCTTTTGATTAACTTTAAGCTCGGATTCATGTATTTTCCTTGATTTCTAGTAAGTTTTCCCCAAAATCTCTCTTTTATGTTTGGCTTTATTTACGTCTGAGTTTAAACGTGTTTGGCTTGAAGCTCTATTTGTGTTTTTCGTGATTCTTGCATGGAAAAAGTTAGAAATAGGATAACTGAACCAATAAACTTGCTATTTGGTTACTTTTACACATTTCTAGACTGAGTTTTTGGCATTTTACGACGTTCCGGAGATTTTTGAATGGTTTTCAACTTCTGACCTTTCGTATAAGTTTTTGAGTTTTCGCTTGATGGTTCGGCCGGTTAGGAAATTATATTTTCTAATAATAATTATGGATCACGTATTTATAATAATTATATTAATATTATTTAATTAAATAGATTAATTAAGTGATTTAATTATAAAAAGTTTAAATAGTCTTCTAATAGGGTATGGCCTGAATGGGTGAATACTCATATTGACCCAATTAAATTTAATGGGACAGTATATAAAAAAACTTAGGTTATAGTTCTTAATACGTCAAATCATTCAGCAGTTTTCATTCTTCCTCATCTAAAGAGAAAACACCGCATTACGGAACTAAGGAGATTTGATTGAGGAAGACAATAACCGTTGTGCTCGTTGTCTTAGAGAATTCTACTGGAGATTAAGACTGTACCCACTACACCAAAAGAGGCTTTTAATAACTTTTAGTTCTAGCGTTTTTGAAACACCATTATTAAAACTTATTGTGATTGCATTTTATTTAGAAAATCATGAAATGTTTTGGCGGGTTGTGAAAATTGAAATTTCTCTCTCTTTCTCATATTTATTTTTCTGCCTCTCCTTATTCTACATGTACTCTCTCTTTCTCCACTTCTCGTTCTTCTCTTCCTCTGTCGAACTCTCTCTCTCTCTTCTTCCAAGAAAACTTTTTAAATTTCAAAATTTAATAACTCACTCGTTCTTGATCGGAATTGAGTGATTTTTGTTTCTATGAGTTCACAACGAAGAGGAGAACGAGATGACACCCATATATAGCCTATGAAATCCATCACGCTCGGAAGCTCACCAAAGCTCCGCCGTCGTCCGCGCCGTGAGCCGCCATCTCCGGCGGTGGAGGTCGATACTACTTGATTCAAAATGTTGAGGGTAACGTCGGGATGCTAAGCCCTCAAGAAATTTTGAGGAAGGAGCCTCTATTTTTGAGGTAGGGTTTTCCACTTTTTCCTCCTATTTGGTTTAAATCTGAATTTACTCTTATTTTTCTTATTTTATTTCGTTGTGGTTATGATGGCTTGGAGACAAAAATGTGTGATAATATTTATTCATGTTCATGGTGCAATTTTTATTTCTTTTAAGCAAATTCTATGGTCGCTTCTTTTGCAATCTTTTTCCTTTTTTTTTGGTTACTTACTGTTGTGTGGGAAAATGTGGATGACGCGTGGAAAAATAATGGTGTGACACGTGGCCTTGTTTTCCCTCAAAAGGCAACAACCCTTGACGGTGGGGACTCCCTTTCCTTCTACTGCAGAGGAAGCCCAACTTTGGACGCCGACTCCTCATAACGACGAAGGTCGTACCGTCAACCTTACGACAGAAATCCTTCGGGAGGAAATCAATTGCCAAGAAAGACAAGGCTGAGCAAATAGAGATGGCGAGAGGAATGCCCCAAGAGGGAAGAGCCTGACATCGCAAGTTGCGTGTAGAAATGGGAGATGTCTGTAGTACAGGCATTAATTACAAACCCTTAAACCGCCCTACGGGGGACAGAAAAGAGTTACAGGTACGCACAGAGCCGTAATGGGAGACTAATTAGCTGAGTGAACAGTTTGCAAAAGTGATTAGTGGGCTACGGTCTGGGCCTAGAAAGGCAGAACACTTGAGTACTTCTGCCAACAAAGAAAACCCACCCGACGAAGGAAGCTCGGCTATAAAAGGGGCGAAGCCTCATACAGGAAGGAGGTTGATTTTTCCTGAGAGAAAAGAACGAGAGAGCAACAATTGATGTAAATTGTAATAATCTCAAAAAGAATATAAAACTACAGTGGATGTAGCTTTTCATTAACAGAGTGAACTACTATAAATTCCGTGTGTTCTTCTACTTTAAGCATATTTTTCTTATATTGCTCACCACTCAAAAAATCCCACAAACACTTCACTCCATAAACTGAGTATACAGTCAATACCAAGCCGGTAATCCAACGGGATACCTAGAGGTGACCCGGCCTATTTCTGTTGACGAGTTTTCACCGTCAACAATTGGCAACTCCGCTGGGGACCGAACCCAGAATGCCTCCAAGAAGAAAGATTGAGGCCACCAACCAAGGCAGCCAAATGGACAAAACCGCCACACATCCGGTGAATGACGAGATGGATGAGGGTCCACCTCTAGTCAGAAATGAAGTCCCGCCCCCGAACGTGCCGCGGCCGGACCCTGTACAGATGCAGGCCCAACTAACCACTCTAACTGACCTGGTACGTGGACTAATGGCCATAGTCACGCGCTTGGACGAAAGGAACTCTATGCCGCCTCTAGAAGACGCCCCGAGGCCGCCGGGAGCTGCCATGGCTGAAAACCACAACCCCGGTGACCGCCAACATGAGTTAGAAGGAGTCGGGGATAGCGAAAACCATAGAGACCTTCCTAGGCCTCGACCTTCTCAATCCTCCGGCAGCCGTCTAAGGGCCGTCGGGCTCCGGGCTCCCGAGGACCGGATAGTGAGAGGCCTGGGGAACCCCGAGGTACTACCCCAGAATCTAGAAGGAAACCCACCGGGAGACTCAGGGTCAGTACAGGCAGGCGGACAGGTAAGGGGCGGACCTAACGTTCAAAGGGCAGAGGCGTCGAGAGTAGCTGGCTCAGCCATCTCGGCAGAATAAGCGCGCGCCATTATGGAACGTATGGCCAACCTACAGTAAAAACTCACGAGCGACGTTGCCGGCCTAAAAAAGAACATAGGACGAGTGGCTGAGGTGGTAAACATCGACATCATGCCTAGCCACACACATGACCATCCATTTACCGCAGAAATAATGGTGCCACATCTCCCCGATAAATACAGGTCACCGTCGATCCCACCATATGATGGTCGAGGGGATCTTGATGATCACTTGGAGATGTACGCAGGGCACATGCTCTTACATGGGTATGCCGAGGAGATTATGTGCCGAGCCTTCCGGAACCATTTAACGGACTCTGGCTGAAGATGGTTTCGGACGCTGAAGCCAAACTCTATCTCAAGCTGGGATGAGTTGAAGGAAGCATTTTCCCTCCAGTTTATAAGGGTTAAAAAATATGTCCCCCCAAAGCAGAATTTGACGACGATATACTAGAAGCCAAACGAGTCGTTGAGGGAGTGGCTTGCAAGATATGGGGAAGCTGTCGCCGCCATGATGGACATAACCGACCGGGAGGCCTTGATGGGGTCATTGTCTAGCATGAAGAAAATAACCCCTTCAAGAGAGAGCTGAACCGAAAACCCCTGTCCAGCTATAAGAAATTCCTTGCACGAGCGCAAGGCTACATAAACGCCGAGGAAGCGGATGCGAATGACCCTGAGCACAGGTCCAATAAGAACAAGGGGACTGAACAAGGGTCGACGCCAGCAAAGCAGGATGGAAAGAAGCGACGAGGTGGAGGAAACGGGGACAAGCAGCCCGATTCGACATCGAACACTCCAGAAACCAAGAAGCTGAGGCAAGAGGAGAACCGTAAGCCTCGACCGTTTCAAAGGTATGATTCCTACCATGAATTAACAATAGGAGCCGAGGAAGTGTTCAATCAGGTCGGCCGTGGGAATCTATTGCGCCGCCCAGAGCCAATGAGGTCAGACCCTAGCCGAAGGAACCAAAAAAAATACTGCAGGTTCCACGGCGACGTCGGCCACCACACCAACGATTGCGTCGATCTTAAAGATGAGATCGAGAGAGTAATCCAGGAGGGGAGGCTGCAAAAGTTCAAAGCCTAGCGGAGACCTAGAAACGATGGCCAGAATGATGGTCGACGCCGAGACGAGAACCAGCGCCCGGAGGACCGAGAACCCGTCGGCGTCATATGAACTGTCCTCGGCGGCCCCTATATAGGAGGAGACTCAAGGAGATCTCATAAGGACTACGCCCACGAGGCCAGAGGGGTTTACCAGGAAAGGTTCTGGAGTGTCTCCGCCGTAAGAACACCAAGATTCAGCAGCGCTGACGTAGCGTTTAATGAGTACAACGCCAGCGGAGTTCACTTCCCCCACAATGCCGCGTTGGTGGTAGAAGCCATGATCGGGAACCATACTGTATGCCAGATTCTAGTGGACAACGGAAGCTCGGTAGACCTCCTATACTCTGACTGCCTGGAAAAGATGGGGATTCCAAAGGAGCAGCTAGAAAAGACCTCCAGGCCATTGTACGGCTTTATGGGGGACTCCGTCATCCCCCATGGGACTAACCGGCTGCCCATAACCGCAGGGGAGAAACCTCGACAGGCCACCACAATGGCTAATTTTTTGGTAATAAAGAGGGGCTCCCAGTACAATGCCGTGATTGGAAGACCAACCCTCCAGGCGCTGAGGGCAATCACCTCCATTTACCACTAAAAAGTTAAATTTCCTACCCGAAATGGTGTGGACGAAATGAAGAGCAACCAGTACGAGGCAAGGGTTGCATACTCTGATGCCCTGCGTGGATATGACCAGCCGGGAAGGCAGGAGGCCAGGATGGTTTATCAAAACACCATCGAAGACATAGATCCCAGGATCCAAAAGGAGGTCACATGGTCTCAACCCGTCGAGGAGTTGGTGGAGGTCCAAGTCGACGAGGGTGAACCAACCAAAATACTAAAAGTAGGCTCAGACCTAACCCCATCACTTAGGGTTGAGGTCGAGGGCTTCCTCAAGAAAAACCTGGATGTCTTCGCCTGGAATCATGCTGACATGGAGGGGATCGACTCAGAAGTCATGTGCCATTCTCTGAACATTGACCCCTCATATCCTCCCAAGCGCCAGAAGCGTCGACCGATGAACCCGGAGAGGTACGAGGCACTAAGAAAAGAGGTCGACAAATTGATCAACAATAGGTTCATCAGGGAGGCCCATTACCCGCGATGGGTCTCAAATCCCGTGTTGGTAGTCAAGCCTAACGGAAGTTGGAGAATATGCGTCGATTTCAGCGACCTCAACAAAGCTTGTCCAAAGGATGGTTTTCCACTCCTTCGGATAGACCAAATGGTCGACGCCACAGCAGGACATGAAATGCTGAGTTTTATGGATGCCTACTCTGGGTACAACCAGATCCCCATGTACCCAGTCGACGAGGATCACACATCCTTCATAACCAATAGGGGCCTCTACTGCTACAAGGTAATGCCTTTTGGCCTAAAGAATATGGGGGTTACCTACCAAAGGCTCGTAAATAAGATATTCGCTCAACAGCTCAGAAAATCAATGGAGGTCTACGTCGATGATATGCTTGTAAAAAGTGCCCGGGCCACCCAACACGTCGACTATTTGGGTGAAATATTTGGTGTACTAAGAAAATACCACATGAAATTGAACCCCCAAAAATGCACCTTTGGAGTTGGATCAGGGAAATTCGTTAGTTTCATGGTCAGTAACCGGGGGATAGAAGCTAACCTTGAAAAGATTAAAGCCCTGTAGGATATACGGTCCCTAACTAAACTGAAAGAGGTGCAGAGGTTGACAGGGTGCGTCGCCGCTCTAAACAGATTTATATCAAAGGCGACGGATAAGTGCGTCCCCTTCTTTGATGCTTTGAAAGGGAATAGGCGCTTTGAATGGACACCACAATATGAAGAGGCCTTTTAAAAATTGAAGGAGCACTTGGGCATGCCCCCAATCCTGTCAAAGCCCATCCCCGATGAAGAGCTTAGCCTATACCTCTCCGTGTCTCAACACGCCATGAGCTCCGTGCTAATAAGAGAAGAAGAAAGGGTCCAGCTGCCAATCTACTATGTGAGCAAAAGACTCCTCGACGCCAAGTCAAGATATACCGAAATGGAACGCTTGGCCCTCGCCTTGATGGTAGCCTCGAGGAAGCTTCGACATTATTTTCAATCTCACACAATACGGGTTCTCAAAAATCACCCATTAAGATAGGCGCTGTAAAAGCCTGAAACTTCTGGTCGACTTCTCAAATGGTCGGTGGAGTTAAGCCAGTTTGACATTAAGTATGTACCAAGAGCAGCGATCAAGGGCCAAGCGCTGGCCGATTTTCTGGCTGAATTCTCCCATAAACCGGCTCCCACCACACCAGAAGAAGTCGAGACGACAGAATGGAAGCTCTATGTGGATGGAGG
>NW_010364838.1:87689-93878 GCF_000414095.1 Morus notabilis | reverse complement strand
CAGAATATTAGGCGCTAATTGCAGGCCTGCGACTGGCCAGTCACTTGAAAATTGAAAGGCTCAGCATCTTCAGTGACTCCCAATTGATCGTAGGGCAAGTGAAAGAAGAATACCAAGCGCGCGGTGAGAAAATGGGTGCGTACTTGATAACTCCATGAAATGGAGTTATTTAGCCTCTTTTGTGGATTAAAAAGTATACTTGTTCTTGAGAGACGAGGTGGAGGAAACGGGGACAAGCAGCCCGATTCGACATCGAACACTCCAGAAACCAAGAAGCTGAGGCAAGAGGAGAACCGTAAGCCTCGACCGTTTCAAAGGTATGATTCCTACCATGAATTAACAATAGGAGCCGAGGAAGTGTTCAATCAGGTCGGCCGTGGGAATCTATTGCGCCGCCCAGAGCCAATGAGGTCAGACCCTAGCCGAAGGAACCAAAAAAAATACTGCAGGTTCCACGGCGACGTCGGCCACCACACCAACGATTGCGTCGATCTTAAAGATGAGATCGAGAGAGTAATCCAGGAGGGGAGGCTGCAAAAGTTCAAAGCCTAGCGGAGACCTAGAAACGATGGCCAGAATGATGGTCGACGCCGAGACGAGAACCAGCGCCCGGAGGACCGAGAACCCGTCGGCGTCATATGAACTGTCCTCGGCGGCCCCTATATAGGAGGAGACTCAAGGAGATCTCATAAGGACTACGCCCACGAGGCCAGAGGGGTTTACCAGGAAAGGTTCTGGAGTGTCTCCGCCGTAAGAACACCAAGATTCAGCAGCGCTGACGTAGCGTTTAATGAGTACAACGCCAGCGGAGTTCACTTCCCCCACAATGCCGCGTTGGTGGTAGAAGCCATGATCGGGAACCATACTGTATGCCAGATTCTAGTGGACAACGGAAGCTCGGTAGACCTCCTATACTCTGACTGCCTGGAAAAGATGGGGATTCCAAAGGAGCAGCTAGAAAAGACCTCCAGGCCATTGTACGGCTTTATGGGGGACTCCGTCATCCCCCATGGGACTAACCGGCTGCCCATAACCGCAGGGGAGAAACCTCGACAGGCCACCACAATGGCTAATTTTTTGGTAATAAAGAGGGGCTCCCAGTACAATGCCGTGATTGGAAGACCAACCCTCCAGGCGCTGAGGGCAATCACCTCCATTTACCACTAAAAAGTTAAATTTCCTACCCGAAATGGTGTGGACGAAATGAAGAGCAACCAGTACGAGGCAAGGGTTGCATACTCTGATGCCCTGCGTGGATATGACCAGCCGGGAAGGCAGGAGGCCAGGATGGTTTATCAAAACACCATCGAAGACATAGATCCCAGGATCCAAAAGGAGGTCACATGGTCTCAACCCGTCGAGGAGTTGGTGGAGGTCCAAGTCGACGAGGGTGAACCAACCAAAATACTAAAAGTAGGCTCAGACCTAACCCCATCACTTAGGGTTGAGGTCGAGGGCTTCCTCAAGAAAAACCTGGATGTCTTCGCCTGGAATCATGCTGACATGGAGGGGATCGACTCAGAAGTCATGTGCCATTCTCTGAACATTGACCCCTCATATCCTCCCAAGCGCCAGAAGCGTCGACCGATGAACCCGGAGAGGTACGAGGCACTAAGAAAAGAGGTCGACAAATTGATCAACAATAGGTTCATCAGGGAGGCCCATTACCCGCGATGGGTCTCAAATCCCGTGTTGGTAGTCAAGCCTAACGGAAGTTGGAGAATATGCGTCGATTTCAGCGACCTCAACAAAGCTTGTCCAAAGGATGGTTTTCCACTCCTTCGGATAGACCAAATGGTCGACGCCACAGCAGGACATGAAATGCTGAGTTTTATGGATGCCTACTCTGGGTACAACCAGATCCCCATGTACCCAGTCGACGAGGATCACACATCCTTCATAACCAATAGGGGCCTCTACTGCTACAAGGTAATGCCTTTTGGCCTAAAGAATATGGGGGTTACCTACCAAAGGCTCGTAAATAAGATATTCGCTCAACAGCTCAGAAAATCAATGGAGGTCTACGTCGATGATATGCTTGTAAAAAGTGCCCGGGCCACCCAACACGTCGACTATTTGGGTGAAATATTTGGTGTACTAAGAAAATACCACATGAAATTGAACCCCCAAAAATGCACCTTTGGAGTTGGATCAGGGAAATTCGTTAGTTTCATGGTCAGTAACCGGGGGATAGAAGCTAACCTTGAAAAGATTAAAGCCCTGTAGGATATACGGTCCCTAACTAAACTGAAAGAGGTGCAGAGGTTGACAGGGTGCGTCGCCGCTCTAAACAGATTTATATCAAAGGCGACGGATAAGTGCGTCCCCTTCTTTGATGCTTTGAAAGGGAATAGGCGCTTTGAATGGACACCACAATATGAAGAGGCCTTTTAAAAATTGAAGGGAGCACTTGGGCAAGCCCCCAATCCTGTCAAAGCCCATCCCCGATGAAGAGCTTAGCCTATACCTCTCCGTGTCTCAACACGCCATGAGCTCCGTGCTAATAAGAGAAGAAGAAAGGGTCCAGCTGCCAATCTACTATGTGAGCAAAAGACTCCTCGACGCCAAGTCAAGATATACCGAAATGGAACGCTTGGCCCTCGCCTTGATGGTAGCCTCGAGGAAGCTTCGACATTATTTTCAATCTCACACAATACGGGTTCTCAAAAATCACCCATTAAGATAGGCGCTGTAAAAGCCTGAAACTTCTGGTCGACTTCTCAAATGGTCGGTGGAGTTAAGCCAGTTTGACATTAAGTATGTACCAAGAGCAGCGATCAAGGGCCAAGCGCTGGCCGATTTTCTGGCTGAATTCTCCCATAGACCGACTCCCACCACACCAGAAGAAGTCGAGAGGATGGAAGCTCTACGTGGATGGAGCGTCGAGCGATAACGGGCTAGGAGCCGGCGTCTTGTTGATCAGCCCAGAAGGTCACAAGATTACATCGGCGGTTCGATTTAAATTTAAGGCGTCGAACAATAAGGCAGAATATTAGGCGCTAATTGCAGGGCTGCGACTGGCCAGTCACTTGAAAATTGAAAGGCTCAGCATCTTCAGTGACTCCCAATTGATCGTAGGGCAAGTGAAAGAAGAATACCAAGCGCGCGGTGAGAAAATGGGTGCGTACTTGATAACTCCATGAAATGGAGTTATTTAGCCTCTTTTGTGGATTAAAAAGTATACTTGTTCTTGAGAATTTATTTAGTTTTTGATACTTTTACCTTATTTTTATTTCATTTTATTTTATTTGGAATTAATTTTATTTTTAGTTTGTTTTAGGTATTTTTATTTTATTTTATTTTATTTTTATTTAGTTTCCTTTCAAAATAATTATTTTCCTCATTATGTAATCTAATTTTGGTGATAGGTGGGCTTAAGTGCAAATTGAAATCCAAATTGGGAGAGAAATGCAAGAGAAAATAAGTAAAATTCGAATTTTAATTAGCCTCAAAACGGAATTCCTTCGCACGAGTGAAACTAACACGAAACTCTCCACGTGAGCCGTTGGGTCGCAACATCAATGGTCCAGATCGGGCGCGTGGATTCACCCCAGACAAGAGCGCGTCTCCGCAGCACCGTGTTAGTTCTTCGGCCAATCCGAGCAAGACGCGTGTCCAGTTGTCCCCCACTCAGCAACTCGCGTAATCTAGTGCGGCGATTCCATCCAAGCGGCGTGAAATCTCCCTCTCTCAGTGAACCAGAGAGTGCCGCGTGTCCACTCAATCCGAACTCTCCAATTGAAGCACGCCACGTGTCTGAACGCAAGCCTTAAGCTAAGCTCAGTTGCAGCTCTCCTTTGTGCACGAAATGAAGGGTTTTTGAGCCCATCTATGCCAGCGGCCGCACGAGAGAAAAAAAAGAGGAGGATGAAGGAAAAGAAACAGAGAAAAACCCGAGAGAAAAAGAGTGAAGAAATTTAATAAGGCTTTTCAGCCAATTTTTCAAGAGAGAAAAAATCCAAAAACAAATATTTTTATTTTATTAGATTTAGGTTTCATTTTTCATAAATTATTAAGGGAGAATTTATTTTGGAGCTTCAAGAAGGAGGAAGATGAAGATTTTGGGAAAAGGTTTTGGAGTTTGTGACATCTCCATTTGGTGATTTCTTTCCTATCTTTATTCTCTTTATTTTTGTAATCTCTAAAAAATGATGAAACTCTTGATGTTATTTAGTTAATTTTGTGAGCTAGGCTCCTAGTGGAACTAAGATTGTGATGTTTTAGTTTTTGCTTTTGGATTGTTTATGGTATTTTTGTGCTTGTTCATTCATGTGTATTTACTTGCTTAATTTCTATTTTTGATGGAAATCAAATGTAGAACTAGACTTAGATTGATTTAGAAAAATTAATTTAGGTTGGACTTTACATGGATGATGCATGTTCAATATAGGAATATATTGATTTGTAGAAGGTATAGGAATATATCGTTTACCTTGTATAACCTAATAAACCCGAAGTTGAAATTGGAATTCCATGAACTAGATTCACATAGGAATATGATGAAATTGGTTTGAGGAATCATAGTCATAATTAATTCGGAAGAACTTTATGCACAAATTTGAGTTTGGTTAACTAGTACAGAATGCTACAGCATTCTTGGTAACATTCTAGTCAGACTTGCAATCAAGGAGAAATTAGGAAGTCCTAGCTCAATTATTTGCAATTGCTTGTATTTTTATTTTTCTTTTAGTTATAAAAATATATAAAAGAAAACAATCCTAGAAGTTAATCAATATTGGTATTTAACGAAAGCTAAACACAATCCTCGTGGGATCGATATCCGTACTCTTGTACACTTTATTACTTATGCGATTCGTATACTTGCGAGTTTTCAAGCAATAAGTTTTTGGCGCCGTTGCCGGGGATTGGCGTTTAGTTTTAGTTGATATTGATATCATTTAGCTCTAGGAATTATTTGGTTACTTTTTTACTCTTCTTTGCTTTTAGTTTCTTTTGTTCTTACTTTTGTTTTTGAGCTTTGTTTTTGTTGCGAGGTACTTGAGATGTCACATCGGCAAGTCCTCTTGAATTTCTTTCAACATGACTTGGAACCTTTACCTAGCGCATGGTGGAGATACAAGGCTTTGTTAACGCGGTTCTCATCTCATGGTTTCTCCAAAGAGTGTCAACTTGAAGTCTTTCTCAATAGGTTATATGCCACGACAAGAAATTGGGTGGAAAGGGGAGATGGTACCACCACTTTCTACCAACTATCTGTGGATGAGGCCTATTGGATGTTGAAAGACATGGCGGAGTATGACAAGTGGAATTGGGATTGCTCAATGACCAACTATGGTTGGGAGGACAATTACAACAATGTGGAGCCAAGTTTTGACACCTACCCTCATGAAAACTCAAGTTCCATTGAGAGCATGTTGAGGGATGCTATAGCTACGAATGATGCCATCCTTCAAAGCCAAGAAACTTTGTTGAGGAGTTTGGAGAATCAAGTAGGACAAATAGTTAATGTATTAAACAATCGTCCTCAAGGTTCATTTCTAAATGACATGGAGAATCCTAGGAAAGAAGGCAAGGACCATGGTGAAGCAACCACTTTGAGGAGTGGGAAAGAATTTGACATGCCTATGGATGAGCCTAAACAACAACAAGAGCCCCTTTTGATCAAAGAAGAAGAGAGCAACGAAGATGAAGTGGGAGACTTACAGCTGAAATTTTTTGCTGCGGAACAGGATGCTACAGCAATGCTGCAGTAATGCAAGGCAGAACAACAAAATGAAAAATCAGCCATTAATGTCTTGGATTCTATTTTGACCGATGAAGTGAACCAAAACTTCACCATTGAAGCGGGAGCGCAAGGAGAAGTGTTCGAGTCTCAACCTATTATGCCACTAGTCATGCAAGAGTATGATCCAATGGGCCGCCAACTCCTCCACGAGCATTAACATCGTACCTTGGTGTCCATCATGCACATGCTCTGAAATCAAGCCAAGTTGAACTTACGTACCACATATTTTCACATCTTGCCAAGCTTGAGGGCATCCACAACCAAGACCTATTTGTAGTATTTTATGATACTTACTATGGGCGGAAGCCGCTCTTTGATGAGCTCTTCTCCAAACGTCCGGCTAAAAGACATTAAAGAAAGCGCTTGTTGGGAGGCAACCCAAAGTTCTCTAATCTTTTTCTTGTGGTTATTTGAGTCTTTTTTTTGTGTTAATTTTGAATTTT
>NW_010364838.1:15560-87618 GCF_000414095.1 Morus notabilis | reverse complement strand
GGAGCAATGGAAGGGACTAGGAGGATTTACACTTCAAGGGAGCTAACGTTGCATCATGCCCAATCACCAACGAGGGGAGTTTTCTTGAAACTTTTCTTTATGCTCTCGATTGCTTACATATTGAGGATTTTGTGCTTAATGAGTTTGGGGGAAACACTTGTTTGTCTTTGTTTCTTTTGAAAAAAAAAAAAAAAGGGGTCCGAGGGCTGGTGTTCCTAGTTTGCTGCAGCAAAAGTTTTTCCATTACAAGAATTGCTACAGCAATGTAAAAAAAACAAAAAATAAATATCTTGTGTTTTTCTTGTTGTTTGGTGTGTTTTGTGGTGAATTCTCTTGGACCTATGATGATAATTATTGGATTGAGCATAGTTTTTAGAAAAGGATTCTTTTCTCAACCTTTTGTTTTGGAATTCTCTTGATTGTTTTGTTCAAAGATTGTGACTTTTTCTTAACTTTGAGCACTTTGCCTTGTGTTATGGGTGTGTACTTGAGGAAGGTAGAGGAAGAACTCATCAAGTTCAAAAACTATGAGATACTTCAGATACCACGAGCTGAAAACACCAACGCCGACGCTCTGGCAAAGCTAGCATCTTCAAAAGACTCCGACGCACTAAGAGTCGTTCCTATTGAAGAACTGGAGCGGCCGACCATTGAGGAAATAATTGAGACATTAATCATCCAAACAGGCAAAAGTTGGATGACGCCGCTCGTCCAGTACCTGATGGATGCAAAACTACCAAATAATAAATACGAGGCCAGACGGATCAGGTATAGAGCCGCTAGATACTTATTATACGATAATTTGCTTTACCGACGAGACTATTCGACACCTTTACAGCGGTGCCCGGATAATAATGAAGCCCAGAAGGTCCTCTAAGAAATCCATGAAGGAGTCTGCGGTAATCATATAGGGGGGCAGTCTTTAGCTCTTAAGATTTTGAGGCAAGGGTACTACTGGCCCACGCTTAAGAAGGACACATACCAGTACGCTCGACGTTGTGATAAGTGCCAAAGATATGCGACAATTCCTAGAGCACCCCCAAAAAACCTAACCTTCATTCTCAGTCCATGGCCCTTCGCCAAATGGGGGGTCGACTTAATTGGGCCATTACACCTTGCACCCAGAGGCTTTAAATTTGCCATCGTCGCAGTAGACTACTATACAAAGTGGACAGAGGCAAAGGCTCTGACTACAACCACGAAAGCAGCCTGCGCCAATTTCATGTGGAGCAACATTGTGTGCAGCTTCGAGGTCCCCCACTCGATAGTGTCTGACAATGGGAAACAGTTCGATAATGCCTCAACACGAAGATTTTGTGACAGCTTGGGCATTCGAAAGGATTTCTCAGCGCTGATACATCCACAATCTAATGGGCAAATCGAAGCAGTCAATAAAATAATAAGTGTATATCCTAAAGAAGAAGCTCGATGATCTAAAGGAAAAATGGGTCGAGGAACTTCCCAAGGTCTTGTGGGCATACAGAACGACAAACTGAAGTACCACGGGTGAAACGCCCTTCTCCATGGCGTATGGCGTCGAGGCAGTACTGCCTATAGAAATTGAGACGCCGACTCTAAGAATTGTAGTCTATAACGATGACAGTAATACAGAAGGCATGAATGGAGAACTCGACCTATTAGAAGAAAAAAGGCTCGACTCCTAGTTACGCCTCGCCGCCTACCAACAGAGGGCAGCACGATATTACAACCAAAAAGTCAAACAACGAAGGTTCATCCAAGGAGACCTAGTATTGAAAAGGGTAACACAGAGTACAAAACTCAAAAATACTGGTCCTCTGGGCCCAACTTGGGAAGGACCCTACCGAATAAGAGAGGTGTTGTGTCCTGGCACCTACATTTTGGAAAGCCTCTCCGGCAAGAAGATTCAGCATCCATGGAATGCAGAACAACTAAATATGTACTACCAATAATGTATGTAGTTTTTTAAACGCATCTTAGTTACATTTTTGGCAATTTAAATAAATTATGAGTTTTTAGAAATATTGTCCAAAAGTAAGAAGAATTCACCCCTCGAATAAACTTGTCTGCTTAAAAAACCAAGGTATATTAAACAGACAAGGGGGGCAGTAAGGGATCTACGGATCACCGAAAAAAAAAAACTTAGAAAATTTTACGAAATTTTCTAAGGCGACGACCCCAAGGGGCAAAAGCTAACGCCGACTCCTCCAAGGAGGAGAGGCGAGGAAAAACTTATAAAATTTTACGAAATTTTCTAAGGCGATGACCCCAAGGAGCAAAAGTTAACGCCGACTCTTCCAAGGAGGAGAGGCGAGGAAAAACTTAGAAAATTTTATGAAATTCTCTAAAACAAACCCCAAGGGGCAAAGACTAGCGCCAACTCTTCCAAGGAGGAGGGGCAAGGAAAGCAATGAATGCAATTATGTAAAAATCTCATATATTATATAAAAATATATATATATCCCACATTACACAAAAATATATAAAAAAAGGAAAACTTTAAGCCTCGCCGCCAGCCATCGAGTTGTCACCGTCACCAGGCGGGGAAGGATTGTCATCATCAGCAGGAGGATGAGGAGTAACATAAAGGAAGCTCAAATCCCACTCAGGATGCTCTTGTTTTATCAGATCGACGATTTGTTGACCAGTAGAGTGAAAATCCTTGGTGCGAATGTCGATGAGCTCCGGAGAAGCCTTGAACTCCTCAATGATCTCCACACGCTTGGCGTCGAACATTGCTGCGGCCTCAGCTTCGGCTTCCTTCTTCCCCTCGGCCTTTCCTTCAACAAATCACCTCTTCACCGCCTCGGTAGCTTCGGCTGACTTCTTCTCAGAGATTTATGCCCGCTTTGTAAGATCCACAACCGTAGCAATTAAATTGTTCAACTCCTTATGAAGGTTTGACATATTGGCCAATTCACTTTCCAAACTCCTCAGTTGGGCCACGGCCACATCCCTCTCCTCGACGGCAGACGAGCACTTATTCTTAGCATCATCGAGAAGAGAGTTAAGCTTGGCTTCCACGCTGTCCATCTCCTTATCACGTTCTTCAACCTTGACTAGATCAATAAGGTTGAGAATGATAAGGACTAGGCCCTGAAAAATTAAAGGTCAGAAAATAAAGATACAGAGGACGAAATCAACAAAAAGAAGAGGCAGCTCGATCGAGGCTTACATGAATCTGGAAGGAGATCTGCTTGCGCTAATTTTTGCCCCCGGGATAAGCACGCATTCCCTCGGCGCCGGAGGGGCATCAGCAACATCAGGAATTGGGACCGTCGGTGTCCAAGTTTCGGTCACCGGCGCCTTCTCTCTGCGCCACTTTTTCAGCACAGGAACCTACTCCTCCGACACCGAAGGGGCCCTCATGGTTTTTTTTTTTTCTCGGCGCCTGGGAAGAAGAGTTGGCTTTCTCCTTTCCCTTGGATGGAGGCTGTTGGCTTGGTGGGGGCTACTGGCTTGGCTAAGGTGGCTGATTACCGGGAAGCTGAATCCTCAAAGACGCCATTTCTGTGCAAACGACGAGACAAAAATATAGTCGACGTTTGGATAGACCATGCTAGAATAAGAAAAGGCGGCGAACCAAGGGTTTACCTTCATCGCTTAGGTGAAAAAACTCATGAACGGCGTTAAGATTAGTAGGGTCTGGAAGTTCAAGAATCAACCCAGTCTGTCGAAGGTTGGCCTCGGTCAAGAGGGTGTCAATGTGTCAATCACTCGTCGAAAACTAAAAGGCCTCCTTAACCCTCGCCAACCTATTTCCAGCAAGCTTCGGCCGATCGTGGCTAACTGCAGATAAAAGAACTGTATGTGTTAAAAAAAAAAGAGAAGTAGGGGGAGGAGAAGAGAAGTTAAAACTCTCACCCATATTCTCAAACGATGCTTGCACCTTCCTTCCGCGGGGAAAGCGGTCGTCAAGATGGAAGTTAAAAGGCCCTCGTATCATAAAAAACATGGGTTTCCACCCGTACGACGATGAGGGTATACCCAGTATTAGCTTGCCAAATCTGGGCTGAGATATCTCATGCCCACTCAAAAAGTACCACCCTTCGCACTTTGCGATGTGGCATAACCTATACATAAACCTAAACTCGTCCAGCGACAGATCTATATCAAATCGTTGGCTCCACAAAATTCAGGCGCCGGCGAAACAATACCAAAAATTCGGCGCCAACTAAGCAGGGGAGATGCCATAGAAATGGCAATAGTCCTTTACAAAGGGATGGACCGGTAGGGTCATCCCCGCCGTGACAGCCCTAGTATAAACGGGGAGGTATCCGGTCGGAGGCATGCTAGTCCTAAAATGCATATCCAGAAATAGGTATTTGAACCATCTCCCATCAATGTAGCCTTCTTTGACAGCCCGGATGATATCTTTGTTCCAGACCCTCGACGCCACAACATCGGCCGTAAAAAATGGCCTGTCCGGGTCTCCGCTTGTAGCAGCCAGGGGGCGTCCACCAATGAAGCAGCGACCCCACAAACGCTGCCGCCTGTGAAAGGCCTCCTACTAACTTCTTCGTCAATCATTTGGCAGACGCTGTCATAATCATCACTACAGTCGTCGCTTGGACCGGCCACATGTTCCTCAACTTCCCGTAATAATGAGTCGCAGTCCGACGAGGAAGATGATCATGAAATCTCTGCCACAGAAGGGGAGTATGGTCGTACAATAGACGGTTCCTCTCGACAAGTGTTTTTTGGGGCCATTATTCTGATAATAAAAAAGACAAGGAGCTAAGTCAAAATCCTAAGTCGAGAGGAAGGAGAAAACGGTGACCACTCTAAGCGACGACCATTCTAGACAACGACTGCTGAAATGCCTCAACATAACGTCGACCATTCATACATAAATGGTAACGACGAACGCTCGTGACAACCAGGGTTCATCAGAACCCAGAAGCCAGAGACTTACATTCAACCAGAAATCAGAAAAAAACTATCCTACGTGGGTCAAATAAAGCATGGTAAGTTACTATCCTCTACATTTCGCATATCAGCACATACATAGGATTCACTGGGAAAGCCAGTAAAATCATCCAGCAATGCAAATAAGCAATGATTAAAGCTTACCAATGAGTCGGAGTCTGGGCGAAGTTTGGAAACCAAGTAGCTTCACGATGCACCAAAGGAAGCAAGGAGCGCAAGTCAGAAATTCACGAGGAGAAATTTAGGCAGAGCAACGGCAGTTTTAAAAGTTTGGGGAAGAATGGCTTCAGTTCGAAGAATATTTAAAGGAAAATAGGCCCTCGACCCCTGACCGTCAAATGAAGCTCATGAAAATCCAACGGCAGGGGCAGTTTTCCTAGATCGAATGACAGCAAAATGAAGGCGAGAAGATGAAGGGATACAATCCGATGGCTCATATTCATCTTTTCAAAATAAAGCCTTACCTCAGCATGGGGAAGCGACCGACGCGACGGTTACGTTCCTCGAGGAAATCAGAAGCATCCAAGCCATCATTGCAGATGAAGGCTCGGGGCCAGGTTCCCACACCCAAAGCACAAAGGTACGACCGAACCTAAGCTCAAATCTGTCCAAAAGAAACCCTCGACCTAGGGGGTAGCTGTTGTGTGGGAAAATGTGGATGACGCGTGGAAAAACAACAGTGTGACACGTGGCCTTGCTTTTCCTCAAAAGGCAACAACCCTCGACGGTGGGGACTCCCTTTCCTTCTGCTGCAGAGGAAGCCCAACTTTAGACGCCGACTCCTCATAACGACGAAGTTCGTACCGTCGACCTTACGACGGAAATCTTTCGGGAGGAAATCAATTGCCAAGAAAGATAAGGCTGAGCAAATAAAGACAGCGAGAGGAATGCCCCAAGAGGGGAAAGCCTGACATCGCAAGTTGTGTGTAGAAATGGGAGATGTCTACAGTACAGACATTAATTGCAAACCCTTAAACCGCCCTACGGGGGACAGAAAAGGGTTACAGGTACGCACAGAGCCGTAATGGGAGACTAATTGGTTGAGTGAACAGTTCACAAAAGTGATTAGTGGGCTACGGTCTGGGCCTAGAAAGGCAGACCACTTGAGTGCTTCTGCCACAAAAGAAACCCACTCGACGAAGGAAGCTCGGCTATAAAAGGGGCAAAGCCTCCTACAGGAAGGAGGTTTGTTTTTCCTGAGAGAAAAGAACGAGAGAGCAACAATTGATGTAAATTGTATCAATCTCAAAAAGAATATAAAACTACAATGGATGTAGCTCTTCATTAACAGAGTGAACCACTATAAATTTCTTGTGTTCTTCTACTTTAAGCATATTTTTCTTATATTGCTCACCACTCAAAAAATCCCACAAACACTTCACTCCATAAACTAAGTATACAGTCAATACCAAGCCGGTAATCCAATGGGATAACGAGAGGTGACCCGGCCTATTTCTGTTGACGAGTTTTCACCGTCAACACTTGCCTTTTCAGGTATCACTTTTTTTGTTGTTGTTGTTGTTTTTTTTTTTTTTTCCCTCCAGGCTTTTTGGTATGTAGGCTGTGGCACTCGGCCTTTTTGGTATGTAGGCTGTATCTGTGATATGTATCAAGATCCAATGCCCTTCGTGGTATCGGTTTCTTTGTGAATGTGCCACTACTTGCCTGTATGGCATGTAATTATAAGCTTTCTGGTCTTGTGCATTTGTAAATTAGGATGTTTCATTAGTTGTTAGTTGGTGTCTAGTGTATTTTTCTTTTATTAATGCCACCAGTACCTTTCACAGATATTACTTGTACTGGTTACCACACGTTGATTTGGAACTGTATGTGTTCACCATGTTATTAATCTTGCCCAGGTGGTAATGCTGATTATGCAATGGATATGCACCAGAAAGAACAACTTCACGACAATAGCATGTCAATGATGCAATCTCAGCATTTCTCCGTAGGTCTTAGATCATTTTTCTTTTTTAATTACCTGTCCTTGTTATCTTATGAGTTTACTCTTAATACTTCCATGTTTCAATACCCAGATGGTGAGGTCTGCTGGATTCAATCTCAGAGCAACATATTCATCTCATCGACCTCAGCAGCAACAGCAACATGTTCCATCAGTCAGCAGTAGTGGTGTGTCCTTCACACCTGGAAACAATCAGGACATGCTGCACGTACATGGCTCTGATATGTTTCCATCTTCACATTCATCTTATCATTCCCAGGTATGATCATCTGGTGTAGTTAATAGTTCTTTTGCTTATCTGATTCGGTGGTTTCAAATGGAAACATGAGAGTCTGTTTCATTTTTGCAAATCTAAGTTGTGGTTAATTAGAGATTGTGAAAAGCAAACTAGTTTGTGTACCAAGAAAAAAAAAAGAGCCAACACCTGGAAACGTGGAAATAATTGAAAGATCCAAATACAAAGAAAAAACCTTCCATTACTCTCTTGTGCAGCATGCCTAAAGACGAAGCCCAGTTATATGCGGCAAATGAACTGTAAGCACTTCCCACTTACTATTTCTAAGCACTTTCTATATGCACGTTGTCTACTCAAAATCTATTATGTAACCAAATCGACTGAATGTTTTACTAACTGCCTTGACTGACATCTTCAATTGCAGTTATAACAGAGGCTGGTTTTATCACAAAGAACACCGCTTGTGGTTTATTAGGGTCCCCAACATGGAGCCACTAGTCAAAACAAACACCTATGAGAGAGGATCCTATCACTGTTTTGATCCAAACACATTTGAAACAATCCGCAAGGTTAGGAATACAAATCTTATTCTGTCCATTACTATTTATTTGTCTCCATTTTAT
The DNA here is from genome assembly GCF_000414095.1 of Morus notabilis. Taxonomy (NCBI): domain Eukaryota; kingdom Viridiplantae; phylum Streptophyta; class Magnoliopsida; order Rosales; family Moraceae; genus Morus; species Morus notabilis. The sequence goes on along the minus strand of NW_010364838.1, from coordinate 79,889 downwards.
TTTAGCAATTAAGAATTATCATTATATTTTTATTTTGGCAATGAGTTTTCTTTCTTTGGGTAGTCGGCTGAAGTTGTCTGTGATATGTATCAAGATCCAATGCCCTTCGTGGTATCGGTTTCTTTGTGAATGTGCCACTACTTGCCTGTATGGCATGTAATTATAAGCTTTCTGGTCTTGTGCATTTGTAAATTAGGATGTTTCATTAGTTGTTAGTTGGTGTCTAGTGTATTTTTCTTTTATTAATGCCACCAGTACCTTTCACAGATATTACCTGTACTGGTTACCACACGTTGATTTGGAACTGTATGTGTTCACCATGTTATTAATCTTGCCCAGGTGGTAATGCTGATTATGCAATGGATATGCACCAAAAAGAACAACTTCACGACAATAGCATGTCAATGATGCAATCTCAGCATTTCTCCGTAGGTCTTAGATCGTTTTTCTTTTTTAATTACCTGTCCTTGTTATCTTATGAGTTTACTCTTAATACTTCCATGTTTCAATACCCAGATGGGGAGGTCTGCTGGATTCAATCTCGGAGCAACATATTCATCTCATCGACCTCAGCAGCAACAGCAACATGCTCCATCAGTCAGCAGTAGTGGTGTGTCCTTCACACCTGGAAACAATCAGGATCTGCTGCACGTACATGGCTCTGATATGTTTCCATCTTCACATTCATCTTATCATTCCCAGGTATGATCATCTGGTGTTGCAAATAGTTCTTTTTCTTATCTGATTCGGTGGTTTCAAATGGAAACATGAGAGTCTGTTTCATTTTTGCAAATCTAAGTTGTGGTTAATTAGAGATTGTGAAAAGCAAACTAGTTTGTGTACCAAGAAAAAAAAAAAAAGGAGAGCCAACACCTGGAAACGTGGAAATAATTGAAAGATCCAAATACAAAGAAAAAAGTGTGTATTTTTAAAGTAACTCCCTGTAGATATATATATATTTTTTGTATTTTCTTAATGGAAATTCATTGCGACTTATCTACATGCGTGTATGCATTCTGTTGTTTAGACTAGTGGACCTCCTGGGATTGGATTACGACCTCTAAACTCCCCGAGCACTGTTTCTGGCATGGGATCATATGACCAGCTTATCCAGCAATATCAACAACATCAGAACCAGTCCCAGTTTCGCCTGCAACAAATGTCAGCTGTCAATCAGTCATTTAAGGATCAGGGAATGAAATCCATGCAGGCAGCTCAATCTGCCCCAGACCGATACGGCTTACTTGGTTTGTTAAGCGTGATAAGGATGAGTGATCCTGATCTGACATCTCTTGCGCTTGGAATTGATCTGACAACTCTAGGATTAAATTTGAATTCAACAGAAAATCTTCACAAGACTTTTGGTTCACCTTGGTCAGATGAGCCAGCTAAGGGTGATCCAGAATTCAATGTGCCACAATGTTATTTTGCCAAACAACCACCAGCATTACACGTATGTGTTCCATTTTGTTAACCAGATTTTGTAGTTCGATCAAGCAGAGTATTTATAGTTTGTTCATCATGCTTATAGTTCCCTCTTTGCTGAATTTCTTAATGGTGGCTGCAGCAAGGATACTTTACTAAGTTTTCGGTGGAAACATTGTTCTATATCTTCTACAGGTGCTTCTCTCTCTTGAATCTCTCTGTTTTGTAATGTCTCTTTTAAGATGCTTAAAAACCTTCCATTACTCTCTTGTGCAGCATGCCTAAAGACGAAGCCCAGTTATATGCCGCAAATGAACTGTAAGCACTTCCCACTTACTATTTCTAAGCACTTTCTATATGCACGTTTTCTACTCAAAATCTATTATGTAACCAAGTGGACTGAATGTTTTACTAACTGCCTTGACTGACATCGTCAATTGCAGTTATAACAGAAGTTGGTTTTATCACAAAGAACACCGCTTGTGGTTTATTAGGGTCCCCAACATGGAGCCACTAGTCAAAACAAACACCTATGAGAGAGGATCCTATCACTGTTTTGATCCAAACACATTTGAAACAATCCGCAAGGTTAGGAATACAAATCTTATTCTGTCCATTACTATTTATTTGTCTCCATTTTATTTTAGCAATTAAGAATTATCATTATATTTTTATTTTGGCAATGAGTTTTCTTTCTTTGGGTAGTCGGCTGAAGTAAACTTCGATCGCAGGATAATTTTGTGCTTCATTATGAGATGTTGGAAAAGAAACCAGCTCTACCTCAACATTAACATGTGTCTTTTTTTCTTTATTTTGATAGTGGATCACTTTCTTACAGGTTAAATAGTGGAGATGACTTTTTTCTTGAAACATTTTGTCAAGATGGAAGGATTTACTTCACCATTTCACTTAGTTAGACGTTTTGGATACTTTGATATCTCCAACTATTCCTCTATTTTCTTTAGTTGTTTTGAATGTTAAGGTTTTGGACATTGTATGAATAATATTGTAAACGTAATTTTATTATCAACTTGGTAGATACTGATAATAATTGATACGTAAAATATTTTTATGTTTTAATTTGAATGTTCCTATTTAGATATAAGATGTTGCTCGGAATCACCATCTATTTGAATGAATTCAAAAGAATATAAATAATAATTTTAAAAAGCTACAAGAGTATAAACATGACAAGGAAAAAAAGCTATTAATCTGTATCGTAGCCATGTTAAATAGCTGTAAGAGGTTGAAAATAACTTGTCTTAAACGCTATAATACCTCAATTCTATAGCGCTTTCAATAACTCTTTTAGAACGTTATGTTTTCTTACGACTTCTAATAGCGTCCGATGTCCTAGCGCTCCACAAAATGCTATTGATAGTGACTAATAGCGTTTTTGGTCAGCTACTAATGTTGATATTTCTTGTAGTGACCAATGGAGACATGTACTTGTTTTAATTTATTTTCTTAGTAATTTGGTGTGATGATTCCTGAAATGTGGAATACGGATTTAAAGATCTAACAAGTGGTATCAGAGTGGTCATCACATTAAATTATTGAAAGAATTTTTATCTCCAATATCTCTGGCTGAATATCATGTTTATTGATTCATATGATTTTTCTTTTGTCTATGGAATTTTAGATATGCTTTATTTTGTTAAGAAAAGCATGTATATAGATAATCATATGAATTATTGGTGATTGATTTCGATCAAAATTTGTTGAATAATTTTCAGATTAATTGTTATTCACAAAATTGATTATCTGAAAATTTTAGAATTAGGAAATTTGGTAAAGGATTTATTAAAGAAGTTTTCTTTTCTCTCGGGTGTTTCTGGAAAAAAAAATTTTCTTCTTTCTTTTTCTCTTCTTCGGGTTGAAGATTGTGGCCGGTGGTAGTCTTGGCCACCGGCGCTGAGCAAACAAGGGCGCGGCCATTAGGCCGCGCCGACAGGCAAGCCGCGGCCTATGGGGGCGGTGGGATGAAGACTAGTGGCGGCCACGGCCGCCGCATAAAAAAAAGGGAACTTCTTCATGGCCGGCGGCCACATCTACCGCCGCCGGCACTATGGATGACCAGACGCAATCCTCTGGCTGCGCCGGTGACAGAACAGTCACGGTGTGCCACCGCGGCAATGTACAGTGGCGGCCTGTGCTTCAGTGAAGGGCCGCAGGTAACCTGCGGCCATAAAGGAAAACTTTGGGTTTATTTTATTTTATTTGATTATTATTGCACTTAATTGTCTTGTATTTTGAAATAAATTGATTAAAATAATATTGTTTCCAAAGTAACCTCTGTTGTGGATGTTAATTTATTTTAGAGTATAAAGATGTGTGTACCTGTTATTTATGCGAATAATGATCGGCCTAAAGGAAGGTTATTATTTGGCAGAATAATGAGTATACCTGTGATAATAAATATATGACAATTATAAGGTATTTCATGTGAATAAAAGTCGGCCAAAAGGAAGGCTATTGTTTGATAGGATTTATTGTCAATATTTGATTACTGCACGGAGAGTACAACTTACAAGCTGATATTTCTCGTCCAAAGACTAAATATCAGTGTTGTGCTAGGTATCTTGAAATGGGCCTACCACCTTGCTTCGAGTTATTTGTTTGTCATGTATGCACTATATGGTTTGATTATGCTTATGTATGACATGAATGTTGATTATTAGTATATTTTTTTTTTGTTTTCTATTTAGTTTTTGCTACTGCTATGAATGTTTCTACTCAAGTTAACGCAATCTCAATGCTGAATGGGATGAATTTTAAAGTTTGGAAAGAGAACGTGGAAATCATTCTCGGATGTATGGATTTAGACCTTGCACTCAGGACAGGGCTAAAGGAGATCGTAGACTTTAAGAAATTAATCACCTGTCCAGAATCTTGAGCATACTTGGGTTTTATTATTTTTATTTTGAAATAAAGTTTTTTTCAATATTCAATTATTTTTATATATTTAATTAGATTTTAGTGGCTTTAATTAATTCTTAATACATCACGTCAGAAATCCGTTAAAATTATAGACAGACTTGGATGGAAGGGGCACTTTGAATCACTTTCTATATATAAGGAGATGTTTTAAACTGTTTTGTAAAATTTGGGAGAATTTTGAAACATAATGCATACTTCGAGGGCATTTATGAAAATAATTTCAAAAAAAAAAAAAAGGCCAAGGTCGTCTATTTTGATAAACGACATACACCATCTAAACAGACATCATGTCTATTACACAAGATTAAAAATGTCGTATATTTCTAGAAAACGGATTTGTCAATCTAGTTAATGAAAAACAATATTGAACTTAGATTACGGCGTCGTTTTGCTTTGGAAAAGAAACGACATGTTTTGTTGTTAGCATGAACAAATGCCTTTTATATATATATATATATAGGAATTGTCTCTCGTCAGGCACTTGAAAAGTGCCTGACCAGTCAGGTGTTTGTATAATCATGTATAAATTGTGTATATTTATACGTAAATTATGTATATTTACATGTAAAGTCACGTATATTTAACATGAAATACAATAAATCAGTCAATATACATATTTTCATGCTATGCGTTCACTAATTGCTATAAAAAAAACATGTTTTGAGGATTAATATACATTGTCATTTCTTATAACTTAACATACATGATTTATATGTAAATATACACGATTTACATGTTAATATACACGATCGCACAATTATACAAGTGTCATGTAAATATACACAATTTACGTGTGAATATACACAACTTACTGTAAATATACATACTTTATACAAAAATATACAAGTGCCGTTCTGATCAGGCATTTTCTAAGTGCCTGACCAGAGACCTTTGCCTCTATATATATATATATATATATATATATATATTCAAATGAGATGTCGTATATAGTTTCTAGTGAACTAATAACTGAGGACTTCTTGTCTGTTTAATAAGTAAATTTTTTATTATTGTTTATTATTATGACAAAAATGAAGAAGTTCTTTTCCTTTTTAAGAACTTTTCTTTTTCTTTTCTTTTCATAAAAATTATAGATGATTTTATGAGAAGGGAGATCTCAGAATGATGTTATCCGATTTTCTTTATGCTCCAAACATTAAATTTTTGTGTGGCCAATTGCCAAGGTAGACGAAATCCATGTTTTTCGAGAAAGGGAAGATATCAAGAAAGAAGAAATACAAAAAAATAAATAAATAAAAATAAAAGTATTTTAAAAGATAGAGTAAGTGAATGAGAATGGTAATGAACAAGGATCAATGGAAATGCTTTGGCAATAAACAACATTCTTCAACGAAACGAAAACCTATTTGATGACACTCTAATGCTTCAACAACGCAAGAAGCGAGAGAAGAAGAGAAGCTCCAACGACGGCTAATAATAGTACTACTGGGTGGCAAAAATGGTGGTTGTGGTTGTTTGTGACTGCTCCTGGAGCTTTAGACGGGCTGCTTGCGACCGCCCAAAAAAATTGATTTTAAGCTCGACTTCTAAATCCATCCGTCCGAAATTTTCAGGCGGGCGCCCGAGCCCGAGAAGGCTCATGGACGGGCCACAAGCCTGGTTTTGGCTGCCCGAGCCCGCCAGAATGGCCTGAAAAAAAATATATTTTTTATTATATTTTTAATTTTTATAATATTGTATATATATTATATATAATATATATACAATATTATAAAAATTAAAAATATAATAAAAAATATATTTTTTATTATATTTTTAATTTTTATAATATTGTATATATATTATATATAATATATATACAATATTATAAAAATTAAAAATATAATAAAAAATATATTTTTTATTATATTTTTAATTTTTATAATATTGTATATATATTATATATAATATACTATTATTTAGTAATTGTATTTGTATATAAATAATTATTAAATTATTTTGTGTTAAAATTATATAAAAATTAAAATCAACATTCAACACACATTAGGATATTGTGATAGTTTTTAAAAAAATTGTGAGAGAGATTTGAGAGATTGAGAAATTGACAGAGATTGAGAAATTGACAGAGATTGAGAGAAATTGAGAGAGATTGAGAGAGATTGAGAGAGTTTGGGTGAGAAAAATGTGTGGGGGATGGGAATATTTATAAGAAAATTTTTGGATTGAAAAATTGATTTTTTTCCCCCAAATTAGGATCTAATGGTCATTTTTGGTCTCAACGGGTCGGATTCGGGCCGAAAAACAGGCAACGGTAAAAATAAAAAATAAAAAATAAAAAGAACCGTTGAAGTCGGACTTTTCAGGCAGTGGGTCGGATCGAGCGCCAAAGGTCAAAAAATATCCATTGATCGGGCTTCGGACAGTTCGGGCCAGAGGGAAAAAAATTCTGGCAGTCAACGGTCAGAGACTTTCTTTTGACGGCGGGTTTTGGCGATTCCGACCATTCTCGGGCAGCCCGAGCCCAAACCCAAAGACTTGCTAGGACGGGCGACCTTATGAGCCTGCCCGTCGAACCTGAAAAATTCAGGCTTTGGGCAAGCTCACCGGCCCAAAATTCCAGCACTATTTGTGACCATTGTGGTCATGAAAAACGTGGTCGGTTCACAGCGCCGCGAAATATTTTGACACGCCACGGTAATATATATTGTACAATATGTATTCATATTGATATATAAAATAAAATAAAATAAAAATGAGATTTTAGTCCCTAACACTTATGTAGCCTAAACTTTTCGGATATTAAAATTTGTCTCTAAACTTTTAATTTGGACAGTTGATGTATCTAACTTGTTTAACTGTTGCAGCGTGTAGCTTATTTTATTAGTTTTGTTCTGAATTGTGAGGGTGAAAACTAAGGTACTGATAGATTTGTGTTAGGGTTGGATTAAATATTAAAAATTTTAGTCGAACGTGTTTAAGACTCATGTATTCTAATATAGTTTTTGACTTAAGAGTATTAATTAAAAATAAAGGGTAAAAATTTAACACTCATATTTTAAGTAGTATTTATCTCTTTTTTTAATAAATAAGGACAGCCAAAAGCTTAAAAAGTTCGGAAAAAAAATACAAATATTCTTTTAACGATGGAAAGTCTTTTTAAAAAGGATGCGACATGTCATTTTCTGATTTGTAAACGTATTTTATGATAAACGACATAGCATTATGTTTGGCATAAAATGATGTGTCATTTGTATTTGAAAGAAGAAATGTCGTAAGAAACGAATTGCACGTCGTTTTACAGTTAGTAGAGATTAACGTCGTTTATCATTGGAAGAACATCTTTATAAGTACACAGTTATTTTGAATCAAAAGTTGGGACTCCAGCATGTACTAGTCCTATAAATATTGTTTTTCTTCTTTTGGTGAAAAATCCTACAAATATGGTTGAATTATAGCAAGTATTACTACTTCTTTTCGTTAGAAAAAAAAAGTTTATGTAACATGCCATTATATTATTATCATATATCATAAAAATATTTACGCACTAATTAAGCTCCAGAGATCATCAGCAATTTTTTGTTTTTGCAAAAAATAAAAAATATATAAAAGGGGAAAAAAAAAAGCAAGAGTATGAATTTTATTACCGATAATCAAGCGCTCAATAAGTAGTACACCAAAATACTCACATTATAGTTGTAGATATATCAAGTAATAAACCTGACATCCGTATCTCAGCCAAGCCAAAACAATACAGAGATACACATAGATACAACTACAACAAACTCCTAAAAATAGTATGTAAATAGGCAAACGTACCCATAATAAAGAATACAAAAAACAACAATTTCATTCGTATAATGTTCATCACAAAAAAAAAATAAAAGCCTTTGAATCAATTTTGTTTAATTAAGAAGAGCGACGAGAGAGATTAATACAAATGAACATATCAAAGCCCCAGAGACCAAGGGAGAAATCCCAGCTCCGGTTTGTAAACCCGGTGTCGGCGGGGTAGCGAGATCCTGAGCCGTGATTTTGGTCATGCAATGGAATAATGTGAGTGCAGCAGCCATGAGAACTAGAATTTTGCTAGCTGCTGATGTACCAAAACTTGCCATTCTTTTTTTTTTTTTTTTTTTTTTTTTTTCTTTGGTGGAATTTGGAAACTTATGAAGAAGAGAACTATGTGACTAGTGTTGAAATATTGTTGTGTTTGTGCTTTTGTTTGTACTAGTGAATGAGTATTTATAAGGGTCCTTTGGCTTGGTGTTGGATGTGAGGCTTTGTATAATTAGGGGACGTTTGTTTACTATATTCGTCCATGATTCTGAATCATGATTTATGGTTCTCTACAGTATTTTTTCTCACAAAAAATACACGTAAAATGAGAATGATTCTGAATCATGATCCTGAATACATAAACCAAACGTCCTTTTAGTGTTTTCTTTCCAATTGGTTAGAAATTGTACTATGTAAAATAGTTGCTCTAATTCCCGGCTTGCCTTTTTGGTTACGGCTAGTGGGATCCCTTGAACAAAGGGAAGAGATTGGCTTGGGCTGTCAAAGTGGGAGCCACAAAATTTTCTAAGGTGATGGATCAGGGCTCTAATAACATAAAGTCTCATGATTGGTCACATAAACATGTAGCATTTCGAACTTGGACTTGTGGCAGGAAACCATTGGATGAAATGATTGAAGTTTGCCATTTTATGGTGTACCACACTGTAGTAAATCTTTTTCACTAACCTTAAGAGAATTATATAGGTGGGAAATCATTTTTTGATATTAACCTTTTGGAAAAACACACAAGTTTATTGGTTCCCATCAATCAAATGTTGTTGAAATCAAATTTCATAATATTTTTTTTGAAGGGACTGAGTACCCTATAATGCGGGAAAGTCTCTCTTACTTGGAGAAGAAAAAAAGGAACAACTTTGTACAGCTAGATGATTATTATTTTTTTGATATTAACCATTTGGAAAAACACACAAGTTTATTGGTTCCCATCAATCAAATGTTGTTGAAATCAAATTTCATAATATTTTTTTGAAGGGACTGAGTACCCTATAACGCGGGAAAGTCTTTCATAATATTATTAATATTATTAATATTATTAATATTGTTAATATTATTAATATTATTAATATTGTTAATATTGTTAATAGTATTAATATTGTTAATATTATTATTATTATTGGAATGTACCATAACTTTCACGTTGAAATGCTCATTGGAAATAATCAAAATTGCTGACCTTATTACCTAACAAGGAATGTATTTGTTATTATTATTGTTATTCTTATTGTTATTATTATTGTTATTATTATTGTTATTATTATTGTTATTCTTATTGTTATTCTTATTGTTATTCTTATTGTTGTTATTATTGTTGTTCTTATTGTTGTTCTTATTGTTGTTCTTATTGTTCTTACTATTGTTCTTACTATTGTTCTTACTATTGTTCTTACTATTTTTTTATTGTTCTTACTATTGTTGTTATTATTGTTCTTACTATTGTTCTTACTATTGTTCTTACTATTGTTGTTACTATTGTTATTACTATTGTTTTATTGTTCTTACTATTGTTGTTACTATTGTTGTTACTATTGTTCTTACTATTCTTATTACTATTGTTATTACTATTACTATTGTTATTACTATTGTTATACTATTCTTATTACTATTGTTATTACTATTGTTATACTATTCTTATTACTATTGTTATTACTATAGTTATACTATTGTTATTACTATTCTTATTACTATTCTTATATTATTAGTATTATTAGTATTATTATTATTATTATTAGTACTATTATTATTATTATTAGTATTAGTATTATTATTATTGTTATTCTTATTCTTATTCTTATTCTTATTATTATTATTCTTATTATTATTATTATTATTATTATTATTATTATTATTATTATTATAATTATTATTATTATTATTCTAATTATTGTTGTTGTTGTTGTATTATTATTGTTGTTGTTGTTGTTGTAAACGTCCAAAACGCGGATGAGGCTACAGTCTATCCTAGCTACTTTTTGGATATACCATCTAATTCAATTTCAGCAGTTGAAGAATGAGGAAAAACGATATAATCGGTTAATGTTTTTTCACCGTTTGTTTGTTTTTTTTTTTTTTTTTTTTTTTTTTTTCCCTTTTTTTTTTTTTTTTTTTTTTTTTTTTTTTTTTTTTTGCCAATGGGTGAGATTGTTTCTGTTTAGGTCAATTTTGTTTCTCATTTCTCATTATATCCGTGTTTTTATACGTCTCAAAAAATGGGGTTAAATCACAAAATAAATCTGTCAAAAACAGTCAGCCACCTGTCAATAACTTTAGCTGTCTGAACAGTCATTCAAGCTGCCGCGGAGATGCCACTCAGCATTTCAAAAATCTACACTGATTCCAATATTAAATCAACACCAAATCGTGAGATCTTACTCAGATTAGCAAAAGAGAAAGTCAATCTCCACCTAAATTTGCTCCCTTTTACTGGACTTAAAGTACAGCCTATGCACGTCCAAAGAAGGAGCCTATACATACAGCCTGTGAACGTCCAAGGAAGGAGGAGACACATATTCACGCACCCTAGAGCACGCCTACACCATTTTCATGCATTCCTTGGCGCTTTCTACAGCATTTTTCATACTCTTCAGTATTTTTATATCATTCTACCGACATTACCATTGTAATCTTCATCAATATTTACAGTAGAAGATCTGAATATTCTACAGTAGATGTACCCTAGGTTATCAGGAAAATCATTATAAATTTGTGTGTCCCGCTCTCTTTATTTTTCCTGTCTATTTATTTTGTCCGCGATCACGATACTAACGCTCAAATCATCCAAATTCAGTCATTGGCTTTTAACGAATTTAATTGTAGATTTCATCCTCTACAGTTTCTTTCTATTTGTTAAGGGTAAAATTAGCACCAAGATCACAGCCATACACTTGTACAGCATTTGGAGAAGTAGATCGACTAAAATCGACTGGTCGTAGAATCGACTCAAGAGACAGCATCAATTGGAGAGGAGCGATGACAAGAGGCCCGTATAGGCTACCACGGTTGAATCAAGAAAAAATGTTCCTAAGAAGCCACAAAATCTAATCCAGCCAAATCTGGTATTAAAGGCACAAATCCGATCAAAATTGAAGAAGAAAGCCATAGAAAAGCAAATAAGGAAACAAAGAATAGGAAAGTCAATTAAAGAAAGAGAAAACTATCATTCTCCAATTGACAGCACATCACCTCAACGGAAAAAAAAAAACTAGTGTTGGGGCTCTTTTGGAGAGGGCCTGTCGACGTGGATGGTGCGAAACTCGTGGTCTGATCATATCGTATAAATAGCGGTTAAGATTGCGAATTGGACATCTCATTGATCTCATTATAATCCCACACAGCACGTTTTGCACATTTACTCCCTGTCTCTCTTGATTCTCTCTCTAAATTCCCTCATCCCTTCTCTCTCATTCTTCTTCGTCATTGTAATTGTACTTTTTATACCATATAGTGAAACTCTGAAGACTACAGTAGATTTAGTTCTTATATTGAAAGTAAACCACTATAAATCCGCGTGTTCATTTATTTTTTCGTACTTTATGTTCTCATTCTAGCGCTCTATCGACTCAAATAAACTCCAATCGACTCACCAACGCGATCGATACCCGAGAACAGTCATTGGTCCTCTAAATAAATTTAATTGTAAAATCTGAACTCTATACTATTACATGTTTGAAATTTGAATTGTATAATGCATATAACTTTTGGAATGTACCATAACTTTCACGTTGAAATGCTCATTGGAAATAATCAAAATTGCTGACCTTATTACCTAACAAGGAATGTATTTTTTACCTGATTTTCTAATAGGGACACGAGACCTCAATAGAAGATGACTTTGGAAGAAAGATATGCGAAGCATTTGATTGGATCAGTCTTTTCATAACTGACTAGTGACCAAAACCAATGGTGGGCTATTGGGCTGAGTATTTTGTGAGGAAAGTGAGGTGGTGGCTTTGCTCTTTCACGTGAGTTACAAACGTTGAAATAAGGTAAGCTGCTTGTTGGTGAAGACCCCACAATGGTTAATTAAGCTTAAGCTGCTAGTCTGCTATTGCATAATAAGGGCGTAGTTTCTTGCACACACACACACACACACACAAAAAAGCATAGTTTTGCATACAAGAAGTTAGTTGACAAGTTCCCATCATAACTTTCCAGCAAAAAAAAAAAAAAAAAAAAGGCTCCCATTAATCATTATAACTTGGGATTTTTCTTCCCATCCCTTTCGGCCTTTTTGTGGGGAGAGTTATGAGAAAATTGTTGAAATTATCAGTATAGATTTAGATTTTTATCCTGTAGTCTTAATTAATATTATTTTAATTAATATAGTTACTTGACAAAAAAAGATATTAATTAAGAATGATGAATAAAAGTTCATATTCATGCACTTTAAAAAATATTTGTTTCCTTTCTTCATTTGTTATATCTAAGGGAAAAAAAAAAAGCCCTTCTATAGTAGGATCTCCTATCAATAGCGTACATTTTGACCGTTTGATATTGTCAAAATCAAATCAAAATAAAAAGTATGCAAAACAGTCAATTTTCCTTTCTAAAAAATACATTCAATTTCGGATATAAGATCTGATGGCTAAAAAACATAGACTTGCTGATCTCCTATCAATAGCGTACATTTTGACCGTTTGATCTTGTCAAAATCAAATCAAAATAAGTATGCAAAAAAACAGTCAATTTTCCTTTCTAAAAAATACATTCAATTTCGGATATAAGATCTGATGGCTAAAAAACATAGACTTGCTGATCTCCTATCAATAGCGTACATTTTGACCGTTTGATATTGTAAGAAGAAGTTTCTCTAATAGGTCTTGAAAACATAAACTATTAAAGAGTTCATGTTTTTACCGATCATATAATCTGTATCAGAAACTGTTTGTTCTGCATATTTTTCAGTCTAATATGTTTTGAACAAATTTAATAGTCAAAAATTGGACCCACTGATAGGATAGAAAAACTCCCAAAAAAAAAGCAAAAGAAATAAAGAAATAAAGAAAGATAGAAAAAAAGAAAAACTTTCTTCTCTACAATTAATGTCTTTAAACTTGACCAGATTGAGCTTGAGGAATGTCATAAAGAATAAGTTTGGTTTTGTAGAACTTGACAATTAATGACTAGATTAGATTGAGACTTTTATGCTAGTGCATTAAAGTTTAAAATAACTGTTCATACTCCATCAATCATTTTAAATTTCTTGTTTTTCATTCGCTATTTTATGCTCTAAAAGAGATTAAATCTTGATATGGGAAATTGCATATTAACTATCCAAGAGAATAAAAATAAAATAAAATCTTGATGGGCATCAAAATTAGATTCATATTTATTGGCTATGTCTGCTGGTTTAAGACATTTCAACCTATCATTCATGGAAAACCAAGTAGACTATTGATGTTATCTAACTAACTTCATTTCAATGGTTACTATTCTTCTTCTTATTGTTGTTGTCAATCCCTATGCAAATTAAACATGTCATTATTATGGCTGTCTTTATGAGTACAATTAATCTTTTGGCAAAAATTCCTCAACAACCAAACCTAACAGTAAATTGGGTCCAATAAATACCTCTTGTATGTTTATTATAGCTCATCACAATATGCAATTACACCATATAAGTACATAAATAAGATAAGGTATAACAAAAGAAAATTTGTGTTAATTGTTAAAACATTGGCCATAGAGAAATCATAAAATAAAGGAATCTAAAGCAATATCTTTGGTCGATCTTGTCCTAATAATTTGTGTCTAGAAAGGGTTTTAAATTCCTCAAACTATGCAAAGCCACACGTCTAAAAATCTACTCCTAACTAAAAATAACTTATTTCCTTGTAAAAATGTAAAAATGTAAAAATGTAAAAAAAAAAAAAAAAAAAGGTTTTATATTCCTTCATCTCCAAGGAAGTCAGTTGACATTCATAATGGACATTAAGAAAATATCCTTTGTTGCCATTGTCGCCGCGGCTTCTATGAGCTCGGTCTTGGCGGCCGACAAGGTATTGGCTCCGGCCCTGGCCCTTCAAGTGGTGCCTCTGCCACTTTGCCTGTAGTTGGTTCCTTGGTTGGTGCCTCGATTATGTCTTTCTTTGCCTATTACTTGCATTAATATCAGAGAAGTTGAAAAATTGAGGGAAAAAAAAATGAGTGAGAGAGAGTTGAAAAGTGGAGAATAATTAGTGCCTTTCTTTTGTTCTAATTTGGTGAGTGAAGAATGATGCATTTTCTACTTCTGGTTATGCATTGAATTATTGTTGTTGGAATTAATCCTACCTTTTGTTCTTTATATATTTTCGGTTGTTAATTAGGAGGTAATAAAAGGAGTGTGGACTGCACTATCATATTATATCATAAAGGAAGAAAGTGCAATGTTATGATTTGTGTGGATCCATACGATTGCGTAACATTATGATTCATAAGGTTAGCTTAATATAAAGGAAAACTGGTGCTATTATTACACTTGATCTTTCTTTCTTTTCTCTGCTCCTTTATTTCTTGGATTTGATTTTTTAACGTGGAAAAGTTTTATTAGACAAATAAGATAATTAAAAATAAACTTGAATTGAAAAAAAAAAAAAAAGATAAGAGTTTATTAGTCTAATAAGATCAGAAAAATAAACTACTAATAATTTTTTTATTTTTCAACCATCAAAAATTGACATGGCGACGTCCCACTTGCAACGCTTTCCTACTTCTGCTGAATATAAGATCGTCAAAGTCACCTCCTAGTGCTTGGAATTTTTTAAGCTAAAATGACAATTTTACCCTTCATTTATTTGTCATGCGAATCTCACTTGCACACTTTAATTTTAATTCTAGGAGATTTTTGCCATAAAATTAGATCAAGTGCCAAAATTTTCTTATTTAAAATTGAGAATCATGTACCGCCATATTATCTTAAAAGAATAACATAGAATGAATATACAACAACTTATGTACAACATAATATATTCACAGGACATTTAGTTTATGTATTCAGAATCATAATTCAAAATCATTCTCGTTTTACGTGTATTTTTTGTGAGAGAAAACACTGTAGAGAATTATGAATTATGATTCAAAATTATGGACGAATATAAGAAACTAACGTCCTAAAAATTCTTAACAAAAACAACAGAAGTGTCTAATATAGGTAAAACTTATTGTCAACGAAATTGAAAATGTCAAAAGTAGTGTTCGTGATGTGTGTTTAACGAAAACAAATAATCCTTGGACGTGCTTACCATACTACTTGGAACTTGAACAACCCCCAAAAGGGAATCTAAAGAAGCGTTGAAGAGTATCCAAGGCTTCTTGGATCCGATTCATGTCACCTTTATCTGCAAGATGTACCATTTTAACGTAATGTTGTTACTAGAGTTTGAGAAGTTAATTAAAAAATAAATAAATAAATAAATAAAACACCTGATATAAAGGGTGGAACCAACCACCGAGTGTTGCAGTTAGATGTAATAGAGGATGATGGGTTGTGGTCACACGTTCGAGTGCAGAGTTACTCCAATCGAGTTCTTGGGATTATTGTCTCCACATATCCTTAACACATTCAGTTCGAGTGCAGAGTTACTCCAATCGAGTTCTTGGGATTATTGTCTCCACATATCCTTAACACATTCAGTGAGGTTAGGTGACGCACTCCTCATCTGAGGATGAAGGGAGGGGCCAGGGCCTTTTAAGTATATGCTAAGGCTAGTTGCCCTTTCCGGAACTAAAACAAGATTGGCATGGTCGTATACAGTATTCAAGAAAGTTAAACATGTCTGACTCAATCTTGTGAACTAAAAAAAATAATAGAAAACAACACCACCACTATTTGCTGTCCAATAGTAAAAAAGTAAATTCTGGGATGTTCTTATTTGTACTGTTCTGGAAAATAAGTTCCATTCATCTCAGTGAAACAAAATGGGAAAAAAAAAATTATAATTCCATTTCCACTAGAGCCAATTTTCAATTACAAGCTGCAATACATGTTATTTCCAATCAAAAAGCACTCCAGGTGACGCACAGTTTATGTTAAAAAGACTGAAACAAGATACACCATTTTCTTTTCCCACTCTTGCTCATAAATTATTGCACAACCCTTCTTCAAAAATCAGGATCCTCCATTGAACTTCTGAGCAGACATGAGGCTCTTTGTCAACCAGATAGCCGTCTCTCTAGACGAAACCACTTCTTCCCCGAACGGTTTTAGCACACCAGCAAGCTCATCAAGCTTGTCCTGCTTAAGAAGCCGTGCGCAAAGCTCAAGCAGGGACTCTAGAGCGTCGGCTCTTTGCTGACTCGGATTCTCCCACATGCCCTTGGCTCCATCAATACCTAGAGCAGATAGTGTACTTAGTAACGAGATCTCACTGCGTGACAAGTTAATTGCTTGACCTTCATTTTTCTCCGCTTGTGCAGAACTTTCTGTTTCTACCTTTCCACTTGGGTCATCTTTACAAGGAACACTAACATTATTGCTTTCGGATGATGTATAGTCGATGTGAGCACCTTCCATGCATTCGATGGAAGTTTCCTTCTCCATGCAACATTGAGGTTCCACATCGGATTTAGCTGATGACGAACACTTATCATCGGGTGCTACAACTTTATCCGTACTTTCTGCGCTTAATTTTTCCAGTTCTTTGCAGTTTTCTTCCTCTTCCTTACCACCCTGCTCTCCTTTTGTTCCAGCTTCTTCCTGACCCTCTTGATTGAAATACATCTTCCCATCTTCTACATTCACTGTTTTGATATCAACCTCTGGCAACTGCTGAAGATATTTTGCAGCCGTCACAGCAGGTTCTTCCTGCTCTTCATGTGGAGAGTATGGAGTGCTTTCTGATGTAACCTCGATGTCAGACTCGGTGCTTTCCTTATGAGACATGCTCCGAACATCGGCTTGCTTACATCCATTCGAAACGGATGCTTCAGAATCAGCTGGTCCATCTTTAGATCCATCAGTGGCACTAGATAATTCGGTTGTACAGCTAGTAGGATCAACCCTCTTGGTTTCAAGCTTGTCTTCAGCTCTGGCTGTGGATACTGGTTGTTTGTCATCATTTGGCGTGTTTCTAGGCGTCACATCAGTATTCCCCTCCAACGGATGAACCCTTTCAACCGGATTAACCATAGCAGCCTCTTTTTCTCTGCTGTGTTTACCATTGCTTGCTTTCCTAGGCGGCGTTTTTCTTGTTTTGTCCTTTGAGTTGTTTAGCGGGTAAACTGGAAGAAAAACAGAAGACGCATTGCAACATTGAAGGAGGTAGGGCTGTAAATGTGGATGCCTCAACAGCTCTGCAGCCTGAATTTATCAAATGAAGAAGGAATAAGAACAGCAAAACGGTGGAATTAATCTAATATATGCCCGCAGTCGCTTGAACTCACTGTTGGTCTATGCTCTGGACTCTTCCTGAGCATGCTCTTAATAATTTGTTTCCTGTAAAATTCGAAGCCATCTCGTCAATTATAATGTGTCAGATTTGTTATGGATGATGAAATGTGTAGTTAACAAGCAAGAAGCATAAAATAATCAATTGGAGCATCGCATTTGAAGGAGATACTCACAATGTGGAGGAATACACAATTGGAAGGGGCGAAATCGAGGATCTGTTTATCTTATTGATAAGCCCAGCCATATCCTGTTAACCAATTTATGAAATATTTACTCGTTAAGACAAGTTCATGAGCATTGCAATAGTATTAATGCCATACAAACAGCTCTTGGTTGAAGTTGAACTTACAGGAGCTCTAAATGCAGGTTGATGTGCGGCGATTTCAAACATACAGCAACCTGGATACCGGGAGGAAAAGAAAGGTTATTACTAATCAGCATAAGAACATTATTCTGTAACAAGAAATCAGAGCCATGGAATTCTAAAAGCCTTACCAAGAGACCATATATCAGATTTATAGCCATAGGGTATGTCAGCAAGGAGCTCAGGACACATATAGTTCGGAGTTCCAACAACCTACGTCAAACACAAAAAGTCATCACCCTTCAGGAACCAAATAATAATAATACTAACAATGGAACGAGAGCTTGTTTACTAAGATAAATTTATTCATCAGTTCTGTAGGAAAATAAAAATACGAAACATGTTTAAGCTCATACCGAAGAAGCAAGGTCTTCTGTGTTAAGTAGTTTTGCAAGTCCAAAGTCACCTGTTAATCCCATGAAAGATAAACAGTGGTTAGAAACTGAAACTTCGGAGCCAACCTGTAATGAAAATAAAAACAAAAATCCTCTATAGAAACTATACTATCTCGATACCAAGACGGATGTCGTTGTCTTTTGTAAGGAATATGTTGGAGCACTGCAAACAAAATGAATCTTAAATTAGTATTTAGTAAATCACCATTAACAGGATTCATTCACTGAAAATGAGTGTAATTTTTCACTACCTTAAGATCTCTGTGAAGAACTCGGTTAGAATGCAAGTAATCCACAGCCAGCAACAATTGAGCCAGCCATTTGCAGAGTTTCTAAATGCAAAAACAGAATAACATCGGACGCTTACTAACCTTACTTACATTAGATGAAAGAGGACTTTAAATTAAGTTCATGAAATCTTACTGATTACCTCCTCTGGGAAAAATGTTCCTCTGGCCTTCTTTATCATCTCGGCCCTGTAAGACAAATTAGCTTTCCCTAGTTAAGTTATTATTCATGGACAATGTTATAATTACTCTGAATATCTTATTTTCTTACTTACATGTCTCCTCCTTCACAATAGCCAGTGACAATGCATATACAGTCCCCCTACAAAACATAGACGAGCAACAATCCACAGCATGAAAAATTTTATCACGAACATCATGAATGCCCACGCATCAAATTTCTGAAGATTCTGTCAAAACTGAGATGACCATTTTGTCCAAACTTTTGTAGCTTTATAAATTTATATTTTAGTTTCATAATGTGTCATGGAACTGTGTTTTCGTGAAATTTATCATTTCACAACATAAAAACATGCATCTATGAGGTCAAAAACCGCTTGAAGAGCTGTAGAATTGTGAAATAAAGATTATAAACCTTCTTCAAGACACTTAAAAACCACATGTTTTTACCTTGTCTACCCAAGCATCTTTATAATCCACAATATAAGGGTTATCCAACTTTGCAATTAACTCCATCTGCAGGGGCAGCAAAGTTCAACGAATTGTCAGTGTATGATTAGAAAATGAGGTAATTTCTTAGATATATAACGTTTCAGTTTCATGTCAACTAAGTATCATCATTAAAAAAATTTTCTTTTTTTAATGCTATCAATCACATTCTGAATTGACAGTGGTTGCTGGGGTACACTGAAATTAAAATGGAGAAACTTTAATAACCCCACGATAAACCTTAAAAGTCCAATTATCCAATTCACACACTAGACTAGCTCTTTTCTTTCTTTCTTTCTTTTTCCAGCTGACTCAAAAATCTGCAATAGCAAATCCAAGAGTTCTTAAAATAAAAAATTAAAAAAAAAGGATGAAGCTGACTCCAAAATCTGCAAAAGCAAATCCAAAGAGGAAGTTTCAGCAAAGTGACCTCTTGGTGTGCCGTACGTTTGAACTTCTCTGTTTGCTTAGCCAAGCGAATCTTCTTCAGCACATACCTAACAAAACATGCCAAATCAAACAATGAAATTAAAAAAAAAAAAAAAAAAAAAAAAAAAAAAAAAAAGGGAAGAACAACCCTCTCTCCTTGAGTTCTTTCTCGTGAATTTTTATACCCAACATGTGAATTGCGGCAATAAAGGTATTTATTCTAACCAACAAATAATTCATCCTGAATGTTGTTCACGGGTTTCAAAACTCATCTGGGCATTTCATATTTACACTGAAAAATGCCTCAAACGCTGTAAAAATTTACTTGGGATACTAAAAAACTGCATAATTAAAAACAAAAACACAGAATTGCAAAAACCCAGAAAGTGCAAATGAGGATATTTTTTTTTCTCTTACTTCTTTTTCTCAATCTTGTGGAGAACAAGAAAAGCTGCTCCGAAAGCCCCTCTTCCAATCTGCTCAACAACCTCATAATCCTCCATCTTTGACACCATTTCACCATTATCAGACTCCATTACGAGCTAAAACCTTCAAAACCCAGATTTCATATAAGTCCACCAAAAGCTTAATTTTGACCAAAAACCTCGAGAAAATGGAGAGAAAATTAGTGGGTACATACCAAATTTTCCAGATAACCAACTACCAAGTTGCTGCAATGTTAGGAAAAAGGTTGACTCTTTGAGAGAGATGAAGCAACAAAAACACAAGAGGGATCTTATAAGTAAGAAATGGAGTAAAAGCTGCATTCCACAATTATGTCATCACACTGCAACTTGTGAAGATAGAGAGAGAGAGAGAGAAATTAAAAAGGTGGGAAGGACAAACTCGAGTGAAGCAAACCTTGCACTAATATGATAATAAAAAGAACTTGATGACTTTGCTTACCCAAAAGAAAATGGCAAAGGAGTCCAGTAGAGACCCAGAGAGAGAGAGAGAGAGGTAAGAAAGGACACGCTCAAGTAGTATATATATTATTTGATTAGCAAAAAAAAAAAAAAATAGTATATATATTATTTACCAAAAAGTAGTACATATATTAGTTAAATATTCAGCAAATATGTATATAACATGTATATTTATTAATTATTTTTACTATCCGATATACATATATTTTAATTAAATAAAAAATAGTAACTAGTGAAATAGTAGGATACAATTTGTGACCGTAACATTATTATTTAATCATCTTAAAATGTTATATTCTATTATCTTATATGAATTTTATATAATTCCTACCCATCATAAAATTATACTCTAATATTTTTACTAAGTTCTCTTAAATTAGTTTTTTAATCTAATATGAATATTATGCAATTTCTCTCTGTCATAAAATAATTCATAAAAAATGGATTAAAATAAGTGACTCCCCAAAAAAGAAAAAGAGGGTAGAATGGGGCAAAAGAAAAAGTGACAGGTATAGATGAGATGACTAAAGGGTAAGGAAGAGCTTTGCTTGCATTTTCAGATTCATTGAGAGGGGAGAAAAATTGAGAATAGATCAACTCCTCACCAGGGAATGTTTTTCAGGCACGAGTTGTGATGTCATTGTCCTTTCAACTTAATTATATAAAATAATAATAATAATAAAGAAAAAATGTATATATATAAATATTTTTGTATATATGTTTCTTAATTATTTCTTTGTTTGTTGCATTTTTGGATGGTGGGGGGCAGAGGAGGGCCTAGTGATGATTTTTCTCTTAATTTTCTTTTTTTTATTTTTTTATTAATGGGTCAGAAATTGAGATTGGCCATTAAGAGAGTTTCAACACGGTTTGTGTCTTTCTGTGATAAGCTTCTTTCTTTGCATGACCAACCACTAGAATTATTTGGGTTTTTTTTTTCCAGGGGAAAATCATAATTATAGAGATGCAAAAAAAAAAAAAAAAAAAAAAAAACAACACTATTGGGCCATAAGAAAACTAATTAATCAGTTAGGAGAACCTCGACCTAGAGCAGCTAAGAAAGAGGGAACAAGAATATTAACTCTATGTGGAGCCACTAACTAAAATGGCCTCTTTTCTTTTAGTTTTTATGGAGGTATTGGCTTAATAATTGGCTTGCAAGTTGAACATTTTTCTGTGTTGGTAGGGTCTCCTACAAAGTTGATTTTGGTGGTTTTTACTTTTATTGTTTTTTTTTTTTTACATTTTATTTGGATTTTTCAGCATGCAACATCAATAAAAAAAATGACTGAAGTAAAACAAATTTCAAAATAAAAAATTACTATTTAGTTTATATTTTGTTAAATCCCATCACAATCATATAGAGCTAAATAGGATTCAGAGATAATAATATGATAGAATAACATTTTCTATTTGTAAAAAGTGTTTTATAATCCGATTGCACTTTTTTTTTCTCAAACTAAGTAGCTACTAAGTTAAATATGAGGATTTCAAGCATTAACATTGGAGGCTTCATTAGTTTTACAATTAGTATCATCATGTCCTTTGGATTTTAAGCTATGAGATTATCCCATTAAACTGCATGTATATTATTGACATAACGATCTCTTTTTTTTTTTAATGTGATAATAAGCATAATTTAACGATAATTTCACATCTAACTCTACACATGGTGTAAAATTAAAATCTCCTTACCCGAGTTAAAAAAACGACATAGGTTATAATGCAATGTATGATTTATTTTGAACAAGTGTATATAACATATAAGCTTGCAAATAATTGTATATATATGTGTATAAGAACCTCTTAACTAAGGGGAAAGGAATATTAGAAGCATTAAATATTTTAATAGTCAACAATGACAACTTAATAATAACGTCAAAAAATATGGGGTATAATGTCACTATGGCAGTTAATGGTTTTGCTGTAGACGTGTAAGTTGAGTATGTAATGATATATAACTTAAGCAAAGGACCAAAATAATACCAACAAATTTCTTTAGGGGGTCCTATTTTGGACTGAGAGAAAAAGATATATGCTCTTTCAAGATAGAGACACGGTTTACAATACGTGTTCGGCTGTTATTAGAGAAGAAAATCAACTTCTCATCATAAGACAAAAAGATAAAATAAAAGTTTTCAATGTATGAGATTGACAATTTGGCACTAAAATGAAGGCCTAAAAGGACAAAAATGTGCACGTTTTGGAAGCTGAATAACCTAAGCTGCCAACAAGTGGATCTCATGCTCATTCCTAACTGCAAAAGCAGAGCAAATACTGGAAGGCCAAATTTTCAAACTTTTTTTTCATGAAGAAGCTAGATAGATTTCTGCAGGTACCCAGTGAACAGTGTGTTCTGAAATTGGACAAATTTTGCCACAATTGGGAACAAAATCTACTCAACTATCTTTTACTTCTGGGGAAGTAAAGCTTGGGGGAAAGAACAATTGTGCACCTTTTATTTTGTTTAGGTTATTTTCATATACGGTAATATCATTTTTTTCCCAAAATTATTGCAAAATCTAATTTCGGTGTTTGACTTTTAAAATGTCCTAATTCCAGTTCTCAATCTATCAAATTTTAGTCATTAGGTCCATACTATTAAAATCTTGATGAAAGAAAGGATACTGTTTGCTGTTCAGTGAGGGAAATTTAAAATTTTATATGTTAGGTCATGATTGTTAAGAAAGAATTTGAGCCTTTGTCCATTGAGATTTAGTTACAAATAAAGGAAAGGATTAATTTGAGACAATTTAGTAGATCATGGACTCATACTGGGACATTTTAAAAGGTTATGGACCAAAATGGAATTTGATTGATAGTTTGGGATTAAAAATGAATTTAACCCTTTAACAAATGCTCCCCAAATTATTATTTTTTTCAGAAAATGGAAAAAAAAAATAGATTTCAGGGATTAAAAATGAATTTAACCCTTTCACAAATGCTCCCCAAATTATGATTTTTTTTCAAAAAATGGCAAAACAAAAGTTAGATTTCAAAGTGGTAATGACTGACATGAGACCTGTTTTTGTTCAATTTTAACAAATTTCTAATGTTGGGGCCACCAGTGAGATTTTTAGATAGACTGAGGTATTGTACTATGTAAAAATAAATGTCGGGAATCAAATTGAGACAAAGGCTATGGTTCGGGGATCATTGGTGAAGATAATCTTCTTCTTTTTTTTTTTCTCCTCTTTAATCAACCATATGATCACTCTCTTTCTTTTATTTTTTTCCCCTTGTCCAACCAGTTTAAGAGCAATGAAAATATACACATATATACATATTGATGAATTTTCGGCGATTATATTTTCA
The DNA here is from genome assembly GCF_000414095.1 of Morus notabilis. Lineage (NCBI taxonomy): Eukaryota > Viridiplantae > Streptophyta > Magnoliopsida > Rosales > Moraceae > Morus > Morus notabilis. The sequence continues at coordinate 55,734 of NW_010364838.1, read as the reverse complement.
TCATGATTACTTATCAAATATAAAAATTTAATAACTTGACGTGATAAGAATTTAAACTTATTTATTTTTATAATTTTTTTATCAATTATTTAATTAATTACAATCTTCAGATAAATATTTTATGGCTAAAATAATACAGAAAACAAAAAAGAGAGAGAGAGAACATATATGTATTTCGTTGCACAAGGGAAACATTTTAGGGGAAGAAGTTTTTACTTATATTTTTATACCAACACGTGAACAACGTCTCATGCTTATAAAATAGAGCAATTAGTGTTCTAAAATTTCTAGGCAAAAATAAATAAGTAAAAAAGTGTAGTTCTAACATTACCAATTTTGAACATATGACTTATTGTCCAACAACAAGTAGTATAAGAGTATACTTATATAAATGAATGAATAAGAGTATACTATTTATAATCACACTAAAACCGACAACAAAATTTACTGGGCCATTTGGATTTGCCATTTAACAATTTGCCTACGAAAGCAGTTTCTGCAATCTGCTTCATAACAAGGTATGGGGAGATGTACCTTTTGCTGGTGAACCTTAATTTTGTTTATTGGAGCCCCAATTTTGTATAATATGATGTTTTGGTTTTCCTTGTAGTTTCTTATGTTGAAAAAAACCACATATTATTAGAATACAATACATTGGTTTAGTTTGGTATTCTTGTAGATTTTAAAAAAATTACTTTTAAGTGTGCTGAAAAAAAAAATAACTATTACAAAAAGTAGCTAAGTGTTTAGTAAACTATAATCATAGTAGCTGTATTGATTCTAAAATTAGTGTAATAGCGTTTGATAAATTATGAGGTTGAATTATTGCGAATAGTTAAAAATTACCACTATATTATATTATACTATAATATAACATATATAATTACAATATAATGTATATTTATTATTATAATATCATATTATATTATAAAATAATAATATTAGAGTTATTAATATAATTATAATATTATTTGTTATAATATTACTATTTTATTATATTATATTATTATTATATTATATTATATTATGAGTCTAAACTTTATATTGAAAAGATTATAAATTTTAAATTTTATTAAGAGTATTATGAAAATTGTATTAATTATACTATGTTGCCCGCATAATCTAAAATCTAAAATTATCTTTAAGTTGCTTCTTATTTTAGAAGTAAATTCTTTAAAAATTCTTTAAAAAACACTTTTAAGAAGATTTACTACACATTAAAATCAACTTGTATTACAAGTAGAAGCTGATTTTGAGAGCTAATGCTTTTAGCAAGTGATGCATAGAGTTCGCAATCACGTCTACATAATACTAAACGTGATGCATAGAGTTCGCAATCACGTCTACATAATACTAAACAAGACATTTCAATGAGTTCATGAAAGCAAAAGTTTATTTGGTAATTATAGAATAGATCACAACTACATCCCGCAATCAAGACTCTGGCTTTGACTTCTGAGAGTGCCTGCGCCTTTTGAGCCTCTTTTGCGCAGCCTCAAATTCTTCTTCACTAGGTTCTGAAGAAGGACCGCCCCCACCATACTTGGACACAAGAGATGAAAATAAGGAATCAAACTGGTCTTTCCTTTGCTCTCGTCGCTGAGATATCAATGCATGCAGATAGGACTTTGGCTGCTTACTTGACCTGTAATACGTTTAACATCAACAAGTTTTGCTGGAAAGTTCGATACCAACAATTGAAATTGACACTTGGCTCAAATAGTGGAGAAATACTCACTTGACCTTCCTCCTTAAGGAATTGGTAGGCGGTTTTGTTTCCAATACTTTCTTCGCCCATTTTTTGTATGCTTTAGTTGATTCCAGTTCAGCTGTAAGGTAGAATTTAGAAACATAAAAGACACCTTAGCAATCACAAAATGCATCTATTTAGATGTGACTTAAAAGATTTAAGCCAACCCTTAAGATGTAACTAATTAGAAAATGCACGTTCTTATCCTCAGAATCAGTTTTCTGCACAAGTTTTCATTCTAAATTAATGAAATAAGACGTCCATGAGTTTTTGGCGGAATTAAGCTAGTTAGACGGAGGTTTATGGCTTATGACGATCACCTTCATTTCCTTTTCCTTCCTCAACACCAAGCTTTCAAAAAATTCCAAAGTGAATTGAAAAACCAGAAGAGATTCAAACCTGCAGCTATTGCCTCATCAAGAATGTCTTTGAATCGGTGTGAATCGAGCTTAGGGTCTGAACAGAGCATTGAACAAAAGAGCCTACACGCAAAAAAAAAAAAAAAACCCTTTAATCATAGAACTCATATGCCAATGGGAGAAGTGGAAAAAAAAAAAAAAGAGCAATGATGCTCATTCATACAATCATACCTATTCATTTTGCCCTTACACTTCCTGTACAGATCAATCAAATCTTTCTTTTCTGCATCAGATCCTCGATAGTTTGCTTCAAACTCTTCAATATCTGCTTCAGTCACCTGTAATGGACATGCATTTTTATAATAAGCCCAAAGAAAGCGAGATGTATATATAGATAACTATAAGATTGAACAGCATGAACAAACCCTTTTATACATGACTCGGAAAAATTCATGTAGATTCTGAACAACTTCACCGGCAAGATCCTGGCCATTAGGGAAACAATGGTTAATTTTCAGCAAGAGGAGCAATCGGGGAGTAATAGAAAGAAAAGGAATACAAGAGGGCTTGTCATAGCAATGACTTTTAACATGGATTAGCAATGCATGAACTATAGAAGATTAACTTTCTATGACTATCATCATGGACTATCCAAAATCTCTAAATAGGATTATATCTTGCAAAATCCAAAAATTTAAATTAATCCTTACAGCATCATCCACACAACCAGTCTGGTCATAGACTGCTCGTTTTTCCTCATCTCCAAGAATTGCAATCACTTTTTGCAGTTGCTGAAATTTTCCTTTGGCCTCCTATAGGTAAACAACTCAGATAAATTACATCAGGAATGAGGAAACAATGAAAAAAGGGAAACAACAAAAGAAACCCGGTATAAATGATGAGTGAGTTTTACTCACTCATTTAGTATCGTTTCACACTTAATATCTAGTTGGTTTTCGAGGTGTTTGTTAGTTTTTATGTGTGTTTTTGTTCTTTGTTTGAAGGTTAGGTAAAAGTATATGATTTGGAAGGTTTTGGACAACTTTTGGTGGAAAAAGACAGCAAACACAGCGTTTAGGTGCCAATTTGTAGCGTTTTGACGCTGAGTTTTACAGTACCAGCACATTTGGACAGAACGGGTAGCATTTTGGCGTCCATGACAGCGCTGCAGCGCTCTAAAAACATCACTGATTTTGCACAGCCAGCGCTGCAGCACTAGGAACGCAACACCGCGGCACTACGATGCGAGAAAAGACGCGTTTTGAAGGCAAATCGTGAGAAAACTTACCCGTTTTGACCCTAATGCTCCAAAACATATAAATAGATGATTGCAGGGCAATTAAAGGGACTTTTGGACTGGAGAGTGACGGCTGACTTTTGAGACGAGATTTAAGAAGAGAAAGGAGAATTTGGTGAAATCGGAAACCCTAGAGTCTTAATCTATTGAATTTTCTTCCATTGCTTAGCATTGTTTAATTTATTTAGTCATTTTAGTTTTACTTTACTTAATTTTATAAACTCTCTTTTTGATTATTCAAATAAAATTAGGGTTAATATAATTTCGGTAATTAGTAAACAACAATCCTTGTGAGATGATACTCTTATTCACTAATATATTACTTAATTGCGATAGCGTATACTTGCGTTACAATTTTTTACAACAATAAACCAGAATGAACTTTTACCTCGTCACCACGATTTTTGTCTGGATGGAGTCGTAAAGCCAACTTGTAGTATGCTTTCTTTATTTCCGGTTGAGAAGCTGATTTCTCCACACCAAGAACCTATGGAAAATGAGAGATTTATTCAATATACCACTACTTAATTAGAGTGCAGATATTCAATAGCAGCAAAGCATAGAGGAACAATCAGGAGAACATGAAAAGAGCACACGTCATAGCAATAGTCATTAAAACTAAGCTGGAGCAAACACAACATACATTACACATATTACTACCTTATAATTACGTTTAGTAATCAAAACAAAGAGTAGCATAGCAATATGAAAGGGAAGAAACCCTTTACCGTGGAGAATTAGAAAAACATTTCAGCGTAGATAAAAGGCAAACATAGCCTCATTATTAATAAGAACGGTGAACCACCAAACAGCTTAGTTTTACTACAGTAAAAAAAAATAAAAAAATAAAAAAATAAAACCGACACCACAAGAAAAGACAACACAATAAAAAAATGTATGGCAAAGACTTTGGCCATTAATAGATAAGAAAATATCCAACCAATCCCAAAAATTAAATATGTGTATAAGATTAGAACTAGTACCTAATCCTGCCATTGAATTGAAGTATTGAAAAATCTCCTTGATCATGAGACATATAATTGTCACCATAAATAAGAATCAAAATTCCAACAGTAAGAGTTAATGTTGACATAGCCAAATTAAGCAGATCGACCAAATAGCCAAGTTCTAAAGAAAATCCAATATTTATAGTCCAATGGCATTTGTTCTACGTAACTACAACTTTGAAAGGTGTAACAACAAGAATCTACTTATTGCGGCCAGTGTTACACCTTTCAAACTCATTATTCCATGAAAAAAACATTGTCATATTACACATCCTATTTCTGTATCTTACAGTGCAGAACCCGTTCTTCGTGAAGGACCGAGGACAAACCGTAAAAGGTTTTTGCAGTAAAATCGCACATATGAAAAGGAAAACACTGGAATCTGGAGTAGCATTCAATTCAAATCAACAAATACCAAAATCACACACGAGATGTAAAAACAAACACACATAATGTTACGTTTCTCAATGAATGTCACTTTACCGACAAGAAATTTCTCTTCATTGGAGTAATTCGTATATTAATCACCAAAAACTCAGAACACAAACTTTCATCTCCATTTGCGTCTTAATCAAAAACACATTATACCTTACTTTCATAACTCCAAATCTTGAACCTCAAAAGAAATTAGAATCGAAATCAAACAAAGAACATAAACTTTTGAAAAAATCTGATCCACCTCGTATAGGGTTTTCTCGGAAGGTGGATTGCGATCGTTATCCTCTTGCTCGTGATCTTTCTCTTCTTGCATTTCTACATCTTCTGGTTCTCGTTCCTCGGAAACCCTAGATTTCTTCCTCTTCCCCATTTTCAAATAACTTCCAACAGAGAAAAAGCTCACTAAGAAAAAGAAGAAATAAACCTAGAAAATTGGGGCTTCTCAGTGGCTGTATTTATATGCGATGGATTTGTTCCCGCCAATTCGCTCTCCGATTTCACCTCTTTCCCACCGTGATTATATTGCCGGTGAGGCTTCATCTCCACCGTCCGTGCCAATTGGACCCTTGAATGTACATAAAAGCTTTGGGCCTTGAGCTCAGCTGGTTATACATCTTGGGCTCCAATAAATTTACGAAGGGGACCTTCATATTGCTCTTGGAACTGGGCCAGAAAAGACCAATAAGGGAAGCATTAAAGCCCAACACGTTGAAAATGGCAGAAGAGTAAATAAAATCATTCTTCAAGGGCAGTTGTTGCAGCGTCACCGACTCAGTGGAAAGCGTCGCGTTCGTTGGCAGAGAAGGAAAAAGTTGCAACCTGTTTTAAATAGGAACTAACGGACCCTACCACCCCCCAACACACATACATACACACCCAACTCTCTCTCTCTCTCTCTCTCTCTCCTCTCCTCTCTCTCTCTCTCTCTCTCTCTCCTGGTCTCCATTTTTTTTCCTCTCTTTTTCCCGTTTATCGCATACGCAACAATTATCCTCTCGATTAGGGTAAGAAAAAAGTCTTCCTTCGCGGCCCACACTTTCCCCTTCAATTTTTTTTTTTTGGTTCTATTTCGTGATTTTCTTTTTCTGGTTTGATTCTTTCTCAACCTTTTTTTCTTTTTTTTTTTTGAATTTTTTGCAGGAATAGGAACCGCCTGGTTCGATTTCGCGAGAACAAGATCGGCCGAGCCGAAAAGGTGAGATTTATTAATATTTTCTTTTTTTTTTTTAAATTATTTGAAGGGTTAGTCTTTGCTTGTTTTTGGAGCTGGAAAGAACTGTTGAGGATTTTTTTTTCGTTTTTGAATAATTTTTGTTGTTAAGTTTAGGTTTTGATGGGTTCTGATGTTGTTCTTAGGTTTGAGCTTAAAATTTTGTGGTGAAATTTGCTTTGTTATGGATAATTGATAGATAGATGGAATGTTTGGGTTGCTGTTATTATTTTGTCATTTGTGTTTTTTTAGGCGAAAACTGATTAATATGTTTTTTTTTCTTTTTTGTGTTTGAATTTGAGTTTTTCATCTAGACTTTATATTTGGTTCAGATTTTGGGAATTTTGTGTTTGGTTTGCAATTCTCAATTCAGAATCCGAATTTATTGTTGTATCATCTCTTGGAGCGTTTGAAATTTTTGCTTTGGACTTGTGTTTTACGTTTTCATGGGTATTAGAATTTTGTGGTAACCATACTATGGCGAACACTGAAGTGCGAAAATCATATGGAATAGCTAGAAAAAAAGACGGCTAATATTGTTTTCTGCATGGATTGGCGTCAGTTGATTAAGAAAGACATTGGTTATGCTATGTAGGGGTCTAAAAAATCTTGTTACTATTGTTATTTTTGCTGTTGAAATGCTGTTCACCTCACTCTTAAGTCTTAAAACACTCTTATCCTCTAACATTGTTAGATTCCATGCTTCGTGTATTGTATCTCTCAAAATTAGTTATCATAGTCACTATGCTAAGACCTCTTGGTCTAGTGGCACTCGGGGGTTTGGGTAGGGTGAGATTTGGCTGGGGGGTTATGGGTCCAATCCCATTTTGTATTAAAGAAAAAAAAAAGTCAAAAAAAGTAAAAAAAAAGTCAAAAAAAGTCACTATGCTAGGCTGTTGGCCGTTACTCTTTTTTGTAGGCAATGATTTTATTTGCTGGTGTACAAGTCTTGTGTCTGCTCATATGGAATGTGGTTTGATATTTCTGTCTTAGTGAATTTGTTGCTCGTTTTGGATGTGTTTTGTATCTGTAGGTGATAAGTTCCTTCCATCTTGTGGGGTTAAATTAAGATGTTAAGGTTTTTTCTTTGTAGGTAATTGAAAAATGGAATCTCACGACGAAACGGGATGCCAAGCTCCCGAGCGCCCCATCCTTTGCATTAACAACTGTGGCTTTTTTGGAAGGGCAGCTACTAACAATATGTGTTCTAAATGTTTCAAAGACACGCTGCTAAAGCAGGAACAGGCCAAACTTGCGGCGTCATCCATTGATAGCATCGTCAATGGTGGCAATGGTAAGGAGCCTGTTATTGCTGATGCCTTGGATGTGCAAGCTGGACCAGTGGAGACCGAGATTGTTACAACAGAACCATCCAGTGATTCTTCCTCAAGCAAGCCTGTTGAGAATGTGAAACAGGGGCCCAACAGATGCACCACTTGCCGAAAGCGCGTTGGTTTAACAGGGTTCAATTGCAAGTGCGGGAACCTCTTTTGTTCAAGTCATCGGTACTCCGACAAACACGACTGTCCTTTTGATTACCGGACTGCTGCTCGTGACGGCATTGCAAAAGCCAACCCTGTAGTCAAGGCAGAGAAGCTTGACAAGATCTAAAGTGAAGGTTTACATGTCAAAGTATGATGCTTCTCTTCATATCCATGTGGTTTGATATAGGATGGCTGTTTGTCTTGTTTAGGTGTCCTTTATTGATTAGAAATGCTTATGCCATTATATTGAGGACATCTTAAGAGGAATTCTATATTCCTCGTTAGTGTTGAAAATTTCTTTGCTGCCTCCAGTGTGTAAGTCCTATTTGTGCTGGTTTGAAGGACCATTACCTAGTAATGTTATTTCTCTGCTCGGTCTGCATTTATTTCTAGTAGTTCATGGAAATTTACTACTTGTAATTATTCTCTCTACGACTTATTATGGTAATGCTTCTTTACGAGATTTCTGTTCCAACTCTGTCTACTTTCGCATAGTTGATCAAGTTGTTGACGGCGCAGTCTTTGACGCATATACTTCTCTCCAATAATATGTTGGTCCTGGAGTTATATTTCTCTTTATTTCTCTGTTCTGCAAGCATTAGTGAAATTTAAGGTATCAAAGAGAGTGATTTGTGTGTCTGATGAAAACATTCCCGTCTTGTTTCTTTGAAAATTGCAAGTTACTTGGTAGGCATTATGGATTTCTTATGTCGGGAGTATCTATCTAGGGGTATCATCTATGGTCTGCTCGTTGGGGAGTGTAAGTTTTTGAGAGAAAATATTCTTCTTTTCTTATTCATCATAATAAGGAATTACAAGGATATTTATAGTCAGAGTAGTTCCACAAAAATCTCACCTAATCTACTAGATTACACGAAAATAGGAAAAGCATAAAAATAGGAACCACTAACAGATTTCTCTCACTGCCTCATTCGGGTTTATTAGAAACAGAATCAAAGAAAGAATAAACTCCTAACTTCCCGGAACTACGAAAGAATAAACTCCTAACTTCCCGGAACTACTACTCTTAAATCTTCGACACTCCCCCTCAAGTTGATGTGTAGATATCTATCTTGCCCAACTTGTTGATAAGAAACTCAAAGCTTGGTCTGAATAATCCTTTCATAAGAATGTAAGCTATTTGTTGTGTTGTTGAAACAAACGGCATATAGATAGCACCTGCTTCCAGTTTCTCTTTTATGAAGTGTATGTCAATCTCAACGTGTTTAGTTCTGTCATGTTGCACCGGGTATGAGCAATGCTAATTGCGGCCTTATTGTGTCACAATATAGCTTCATATGCATCTCTATTGGTTTCTTTAATTCTTCAAGAATCTTTTTTAACCACAACATCTCACATACTCCATGAGCCATTGCCCGGTATTCATCCTCCGCACTACTTCGTGCTACTACACTTTGTTTCTTGCTCCTCCAAGTGACTAAATTTCCTCATACATAAGTGCAGTACCATGATGTAGATCTTCTATCTGTAACTAAGCCCGTCCAATCTACATCTGTGTATGCTTCAACAGTGTTCTGCTCGTTCTTCTTGAAGAAAAGTCCTTTTCCTGGAGTACTTTTCAAATATCTCAAGATTTGGTACACCGCCTCAAGATGTTCTTCATAACGTGAGTGCATAAACTGACTTACCATACTAACTGCGAATGCAATATCTGGTCGGGTGTGAGATAGATAAATCAGTTTTCCTACTAACTTATGGTACCGAGTTATATTCACAGGATTTCCATCTTTGGTATCTCCCAGAATTTGATTAGGATCCATTGAAGTATCGGCAGATCCACACCCACTCATTCCCGTTTCTTTAAGAATATCAAGAATGTATTTTCATTGTGAAACAACAATAACCCTTTTTGAGCGAGCAACTTCCATTCCAAGGAAGTATCTTAGAGACCCCAAGTCTTTAATTCCGAATTCTGAAGCTAGACTTTCTTTCAAACAATTCATTTCAGTAACATTATCCCCAATAAGAATAATATCATCAACATTTACTATCAAAATTGCAATCTTCCCATCATCGGAGTGCTTTATGAACATAGTGTAATCACTTTGAGCTTGGACATATCCATGATTTTTTTATGGATCGAGTGAATTGTTCAAACCAGGCTCTAGGAGATTGCTTGATCCCGTACAGTGATTTCTTCAACTTACACACCTTAGATCCAAAGTGTTTGTCAAATCCAGGCGATGGGTCCATATAAACTTCCTCCTCCAACTCTTCATTTAGAAAAGCATTCTTCACATCTAACTGTTGAAGAGCCAGTCAAGATTTGCTGCGATTGAAAGAAGTACTCTCACAGTATTTAACTTTGCCACTTGAGCAAAGGTCTCGAGATAATCAATGCCATAGGTTTGAGTAAAACTTTTGGTCACCAACCGTGCTTTTTACCTCTCAAGAGATCCATCTAAATTATACTTGATGGTGAACACTCATTTGCAACCCACTATTGTCTTTCCTCTCAGCAGATTTATCACTTCCTATGTGTGATTTTTCTCAAGTGCCCACATCTCTTCATAAATAGTTTTCTTCCACTCAAGAACCTGTTAAAGCTTCCTATACACTCTTTGAAATTTTCACATAAGAGAGATATGAAGTAAATGCAAAAAATGAAGGAGAGAGATTTTTACAAGACACATGGTTAGACATAGGATGTTTGGTGCAAGACCGTACACCCTTGCGAGTGGCAATGGGAACATTGAGATCATCAAAGGACTTGAGACTAGAATTAGAAGCAGACTGGACAGGTTGACAATGATTAGATTGATTATTACATGGGCACTCAGATGAGTTTGGTTCTTCCCTTGGTTCGAACTCATGGCCTTGTAGAGGATCAGGACCTTTTTCCTTTGAATTTTGTTTCCTCCTCGAGTAGGCCAAGAGTTCTGAACTCTTAGGCCTCGTTCATTTCACCGATTCGAGTTTTTAGTTCTAAGTTTCTACAGTTAAAAGCTCTCAGAAAATGTCACATCTAACTTTTTATGCTATAGTTAAAAGCTCTCAAAATGTGTCACATCTCAGCTTGAATTAAAAACTCAAATCTACGAAGCAAACGAGGCCTTAGTAGTTGTTTTTTTCCCATTATCTGTGCTATTGCAATTCTGATTTTGAGATGGTAGTGAAGATGAACTACCTGGATTTTCAATATTTAAAACACCACTTTTTTCGTCCAAAAAATCAGCATTTTTTTCGCCCACATTTTCAGGTTTTTTAAATATTAAATCTGAGTTTGTTGTAGCCTCAATATTAGGGATATTAGGGTGGACAAACTGATTTGAATTTGTTGTTCTATTTCAAAATCATCATTAGATTTAAATTCTCTTACATCTTCATTTGTGCTCTCCTCCTGAAGATGAGTGGCAAAAAATGGTTTGGATTCAAAAAAGGTTATATCCATAGTGACAAATAATTTTTTCGAAGTTAGATCAAAGCATTTATATCCTCTTTTGAGTAGGTGAATATCCTACAAAAACACATTTTTTAGCCCTAGGATCAAGGTTTCCCCGATTATGATCATGAATATGGCCAAAGACAGTGCACCCAAAAATTTTTATAAGAAGTGTAGATGATAGCCTAGATGTAGGATAGGTAAAGGTGTTTTGAATTTTAAGATCCTAGTAAGCATCCTGTTTATGAGGTAGGTAGCCGTGAGAATAGCTTCACCCCAAAGATATTTAGGAACTTTATTTATGAAATGTAAAGCCCTAGCCACTTCCAAAAGACGTTTATTTTTGGGTTCAGCTATTCCATTTTGTTGAGGAGTATCATTACAATAACTTTGGTGAACTATGCCTTTTTCTAAGAAATTTTTTTTTCCAAAACCTTGTTAAAATACTCTTTTCCATTATCATTACGGAAAACTTGAATTTTATTTGAATTTGTGTCAACACCATGGTGTAAAAATTTTAAAAAACTTCCTCCAAATCTGATTTTTCTCTTAGTAAATAAACCCAGTTTACCTGTGGGTGGTCATCTATAAAGGTGACAAATCATTTTCTTCTAGAAAGTGTTGTGATTCATGAAGGTCTCCATACATCACTATATATTAATGAAAATGGTTTCGAAGCTTTGTATGATTGTAATGGAAATGAGGTGTGATGATGTTTAGCTAACTCATAAAATTCACACTAAAATGAAGACGGATTTTTATTTTCAAACAAACTTGGAAACAAATGTTTTAAATATTGAAAATGTGGATGGCCTAATCTATAATGCCACAACATTATTTCATCACTACTAGCAACAGAAATAGATTCAAAACAAGTACTATGTGCTGGTTTTCTAGACTCGGATCCATCTTTAAAGAAAGAAAAGTCCACCAATCTCTCTAGCATTGCCAATTGTCCTCCCCAAGATTAGTTCTTGAAACTCACAATAAGAGGGATAGAAGTTAGCTCGACACTTATGATCATAGATTATTTTGCTTATGGATAGTAAATTACAAAATAAATTGGGAATATGGAGAACATTATGAAATGTGAGGGAAGGAGAAATGATGATTGATCCTGTCCCAGCTATAGCTGAAAGGGATCCATCTGCAATTTTGATCTTTTTGTTTTCTGCACACGGTTTATAAGAAGAGAATAGTTTTGAAGAACTAGTCATGTGATCTGTAGCTCCAGAGTCAATGATCCATAGACAAGACAAATTTGATTTTACACTAGAAAGAGTTGCAATAAGATAATTTACCCTTTTGAGCTAAAGAACAAGAAGGATTTGAGAATTGTAGAGATTGAAAGAGTTTGTACATGTGGTCTAGTTGTTCCTTTGTGAAATAAGGTATCTCGGAGTTGATTTGTTGCCTTGAAATGCTTTGCCATCACCTCCATTCTTCTTCTTAAAATTCTGGGGCTTGCCATGGAGTTTTCAGCATGTCTCTTTTGTGTGCCATGGTTTTTTGTAGTGATCACACCATGTTTTTTTTCCTCTTTTCTCCATTCGAATCAGATCCTCTAGAGACCAGAGCTGAGCTTTCTACTTCTTGGTTGGGCTTCGGTTCTTGATTTGTCAACATCACCTTTCGCCTAGCCTCCTCCCTCCTAACTTTCGAAAAAACTTCTCTGATGGATGGTAGAGGTTTTCTGCCCAGGACCCTATCTCTTACCTCATCCAAGTCCTGATTGAGTCTTGCTAGAAACACATAAACTCGATCATTTTCCTCTCTTTTTTTGTGCCGCACACTATCAATTGGGCAGTCCCATTCATCTTCATAGCACAAATCTAACTCTTGCCATAACGTCACCATCTCGTTGTAGTATGTTTTAACGTCCCGATCTCCTTGCCTTGATCGCCACATCTTCAATTTTAAATCGAAGATTTGTGACGAGTTCTCTAGGTCTGAGTACATGTCACGTACAGCTTCCAACACGTCTTTGGCAGTAGGGAAAAAAAGATGTGATTTTCCAATAGATGGCTCCATTGAGTTGAGCCATGCAATTATCAACAAATTCTCTGACCACCATGTAATTCTTACCATTCAATTTGTGAACAGTAATTTGAAGAGGACAGAATTTGATGTGGAAAGATCTGTACCATTGTTTATGACAGTGGTTTTGGACTGCACATTCTCTGCGATCACCCTTGAGGAAGACGAAGTCTTGCTTGCTCTGGTCATGGCAGTTTTAGCCATTAAAGCTTAACGAAAAAATCAAGTCTCTAATACCATGTAAGTTTTTGAGAGAAAATATTCTTTTCTTATTCACCATAATAAGGAATTACAAGAATATTTATAGTCAGAGTAGTTCCACAAAAATCTCACCTACTCTACTAGATTACACGAAAATGGGAAAAGCATAAAAATAGGAACCACTAACAGATTTCTCTCACTGCCTTATTCGGATTTATTAGAAACAGAATCAAAGAAAGAACAAAATCTTCGACGGGGAGAGTGAAGAACAAAAACATTTCCAATCTCTTTATATTTTCTAGTGTATAATCAATTGATGAGCAAATCTCATCTCCTTGACGTTATTTGATTCTCTTTTTTCTAGTCTTAAAATTTATCAGCTGTGAAAATATTTGCTTGATGTATCTTTCTGGGTCAAAGCATACCAACTGCTCATAAAAAAAACCTCTTTCATAGAGGCTAGTTGTTTGCCATTAAGATCTACTACCACTTATTATCATTTGTGGGTTGCTAAGGTTGTTTGTTCTATTACGTGGGGGATTCATATATGGTGTCTGGATGCGTTCGACCGACCGAGTTATCCAGATACGTCGTTTGTGCCATTATTTATTTTCACAGGGAAAGAAGGTTCTATTTGATGCTTTGTATCCATAGTCTTATGAGTGTCTTAATCGTACTTGTGGCTAGATAATTTGAAACTGGTCGGTGGATGAAGCATCATTATCATGCGTGTCTATATGTTGTGTGTGGCCTTGTGTTGTTTCCAGAAAGTGACTGCGGAATTCATGTTATACATTTTTGAAGCATGTGGTAGTAGTTGGAATGATATGTTGAGGTTGTAAATTTTGAATTGACTGCTTGGCCTAATATTCATTATTTGGAGCTTTTCAACACTGGCAATGTTCATGTTGAATGCTGAAAGTTCCAAGTCCAACATGTATAGATGGATCTTTATAGGCCTAGTCTGGGATGCTCATATGGATGCCAATTGCCATTTTATTTTATATACGTTTTCATATGGGAGTTTCTTTCGTAGGATTAGAAAAATGAAATATGGATGGTTCCCTACTTTCATTCGTTAGATCTGTATCAAAAACTATCAATTCTGCATCCTTTTTTAATCTAATTTAATTTTGACCATATTTCACGGTAAAAAAACTGACTCTATTAGTAGAGAGATTCTACCGGAGAAAGTCTCTTATTATAATTTATTTATTCTACATTGTACAACCTTTAAGCTCAATCCTAGCAACATTTTTGTTAACAGAGAGAACAATAAAAGGATAGGGGGAAAAAGAGTTAAAAAAAAAAAAAAACACCATGACTGACTATGTGGAGAAAAAATGAAATGAAAAACAAATTTACGATCTTTCTTCAAAATCTCTCAATGACAAAAGGAATTGGAGGTTTTCATGATAGGGATTGAAAAAATAAAATATTGATCGGTTTTGTTTTAAGCCTTCTTATCTATACTAGAAATTATATGATGTATTATTTCTTATTTTGAGATGATTTTGATCATATCTGTGTTAGCAACTTGCACTATTGGTAGGAACTCCAACAGTAGGATCCAAAAAAATTACTTGTTCTTAAGATCATACAGGTTTGTTTCTTGCATTTTTTTCTTTTTTCTTGTTTAATTTTATGATTGGTCGCTATACGCTTCCTTCAAATCTTCTCAGAACTTCTGATCTTCTATGGATTCTGTCCCTATTAATCTCTACTCTTGTCTCCTAAAAATCAACAAAGTTGCTTTCATAATATTTACTCAATAAGAGCCCTAGTCCCAGCTCTTATTTCCCTCTCTTTCGGTGAACTGTTTTCTCCCTCCCTTGCAATAAATAAGTTCACCCATGCAAGAGGCCTGCTTTTGTATAGATCACTTTTTATTTTAATATAATGTAATATAATGATAAGATGTATATATGTTTTATAATGTTTGTCCCTTATGAGTAAAATTTGCTGAATAATTATGGGGGTTTATTTTTATCTTTCTATGTTGCTCTAGACTATGGCCTTAGGCGGATATATCCTAATCAGTTTGAGGGCACAAATGAAAGTGACGCAACAGATACTATGTGTATCAATTGAGAGAAAAATACTATAGTAAAAAAATTGAATTTAAATTTTTATGAGAGAAAATACTGCAGTAAAAGAACTTAAGTTGTGACAAAAACAAAGACAATGTTCACTGTTGCTGCACGTTATCTCATGTACTTATGAATCGGAAAATGACTTATATGCATCATCTTCTCCTTGTTCTTATCAATGTTATTTAGATTATTGCAAATTTCGTTTCGGTAATGTACTTTCCTTTGTTGAATCAGCAGCTAAACAACGGTTGTCACACCAAAATTTTTATGAAATTTTAGAGAACAACTCTTAAAACTTTATTTAAGTGCCCACAAATTCTCTTTTAACAGGTAGTTGTCTGGATAAAGTCATTCAGTAGCGTCCAGTAATGAATCATGGTGTTATATACCTTGTCGTCAATCTACTTGTGGATTTTTGTGTTCTACTTCTATGTGCTGTAAAAAAAAAAAAAAAAAAAAAAAAAAAAAAAGCCCTTAAAACTTGGGGAACCATGTATTTAATTCAGAATTGATGTTCTATCTTTTTCCCCCGTTTCCTCTATCATTGATTAGCGGCCACCATATTTATAAGATGTTTATGTGACTTTAACCCAAAGTCTAGTTTTGTATGATCAAACAAAAAGTTAAAACTAATAATCAGTCACAACTTATTGTATGTCATGTTTTTCTACATGAGACTCTCACCAACACAAATCGATACATTTTTTCAAGATTGGTAAGTTAGTTTTTCCCTTATTAAAAAAGACAAAGTGAGATTAACATATCACTTTTTAACTAGAATCTATTCGGTTAGATGCCCAAGATCGAAATAGAGGCTCAACCTTTAAAGTTGAAGCGTCTCACCGCTTCAACCACCTTATAAAGTTCGAGATTGGTAATTAGTTGAATAAGGGCGTCCATAACCCGAATAAGGGGAAGAGTAGAAAAAGATGATATATATATATATATATATATAGAAAAAAATTCATATGAAACATGGCAAGCAAAATGAATGAACAGGCGTCCCCACAACCCGCACCGTTTGATGAAAGCAATGTTGGTGAAGAAAAGACTAGTATGGAGTGTATCATTTGTTTTCCCCATAGCTTTGTTTAATCCAATAAGTGAGTGAGGTTTTGATAATTCCAACTTTCCACTCACTTCCCCACCCATGCCTGGTTTTTCTCACCAAAAGACAAAAAGGTAATTTTCTTTTTCATTGTTGGGACTTGGGGACTCTATTTTCTAGGGAACCCTTTCTCTCTCTATCTCTAATGTCCTTGGATGCCCCATGGCCTCTGTTCTCTTTGGTTCTTTTTAAAGTTGACTCTTTTTTTCAACTGAACTTTGAAAATCAGGAGTTGAAAATGCTTCCAAATTTTGATAGACATGATTATAAAAATTTGTCATGTCACACACACACTAGAACCATGTAAGAATAGAATACAATTTCTTTATTTTCTCTTGGTTGACATTCTTAGCTTTGAGTCACAAGACAAGGGTATCAATAAGACTTACCTTAGCTCGTGACTTTGTAAGTAAAAGATGTTGAGCATTGTAAAGTTTGGTACCTTTTGGAGGAATAATTCCTAGGAAATCGCAGTAAGAAGAGTTTGAACACCATTATCAATGCAGAGAAGAAAAAGGTTGACTTGTTGCTTTCAAGGAGGGGAGGAGGGGGGTGGAAAAAAAACAAGCACAAGGGAATATTTGTGTGTTAATGCTACGAAGTTTTCTATCGTGTATTTGATTTGTTCATGCAAATTTTGGGTGAATAAGTAGGTGTGACTTTTTTCAGTACGTCAACATACCGGTAGGTTAGGTTTTTTGTTCGTTAAATCTGTATAAAATCACTTAAAAGTTAAAAAAACATGCAGATTTAACAGTTAAAAAAACCTGATGTACCGGTACGTCAAGCGTACAGAGAATCTCCCTAAATAAAAATACTATTTTAAAAAAAAAATAACACTTAATGTATTATGAGCAAAATTAATAGGCTTCAAAAATAATACCCAATTTAATTTACGCTAAAAACCTATATAATTGAATTTAAGTCCATATTGTTGACTTTTTTTTTTTTGTTGTTGAGGGAATGATATTGTAAGGAACAAGCAGGGACAAGAAATTAGCTACGCTATGACTTTTTGGATCTCCTCGTGGCTTATATAATGGCATATTGACCATTTTAGTAGGCAACTTTTTACATAAAATGGCCCTTTCACTAGTACAGCATTGCTGGTTTTCATAACCTATCCTTGCAAGCCCCACATTCTTGTCTTTATGGGAAATTCCGGTGCTTGTTTTTCCCCGAAAAAAATACATTTATTTACCCCTTCTTTTTAATGGCCTATTAAAGCTAAAAAAGTGCTCTCTTTTTTTTTTTTTTTTTTGCTTTGCATTAGCCACTTCATTTCTAGTGTTGCAAAAAAGATAAGGCTTTTTATAAAAGTGGGGGAAGATCTGAAATGCGGTGGTAAAAGGGATTCCAATTCACAAAGGGGAAAATAACATCCCCCCCCTTTTTTTTAATGATATTCTAGGGTTTAGTCTTTTTATGGTTTTTATTAAATTGTGAAAGCTTATCCTAGAAGCATGCTTATTTGTTACAAATATTATGAATTACTATCAATCTTGTCTTCTCTTTACTACACTTTGTTTTCCTTTTTCCCTTTTAACTTTATATATTAATGCTTGAAATTCTGTGATGGAATACTCTGCCAATAGTGAATTTTTTGGATTGTTAAATTTTATTCTTGATTAATATTATTTTAGTTAAATATATGCGCTTTAGTTACAATGCAATTTTAGTTTGATTTGACACTTAAAAATAGCATTCTTTTTTTTTTTTTTTTTGTAAATAAAAATGTAACATTCTTCAGACATAGTTCCCTCACAACATTAGAAACAATTTTTTATATTACTCTCCTTGTTTGTGGATATAGTGGAACTCAATATTAATTTGTCCATGCAAGTTTCCTAAAGCAATTGAAACGGGATCGTGTATCTAATACTTTTTATATTGGTCATGTAATGAGGAAAAACAATCCTATTCATAATCGCAAGATAATTTTTGGCCATCAGATTACATTAGAATCCGATTACATGAGGAAAATAAAATAAATTAACAAAATATATGACTCTTACATATATTTTTCTTACACTATGTGTGTGTGTGTGTGTATATATATATATATATATATAATCAAGGGATAGCTTCCTTGATCACCGAAATAAGTCATGGTATTTGAAAACGGTACTCATAAAAATTTCCACTGTCACGACGTTGATCCTTGATATTACTGTGAGAGAATAACTTTTGAAAATGATGAAATATATATATAGGTTTTTTTTATAGTTTCTGAAGAAGATCCCAATATCGTAACATGTAAATATAAAAAACGTAACATGACAGTAAATAAATGTAACATTGATATTAGAAAGATGTAATATAATTTTTAGATGACCAAATTCACTAGTATTACTTCTCTATTAAGTTAATATTACGTTTAATAATCATCATGTTAAGTTTTTTATAATTATGTGTTATCAGAGGAGGCTTCCATTAGAAGGACCGAGGAAAAGCCTATATACATATGCCAAAAAAAAAAAAAAAAAAAAAAAAAAACGGAATACTCTTGGTGTTTTCATATTCACTGAGATAAAAACAGAAGTTGACCATGTCCATTAGTAGTCCGTTGGATATAGATCTACCAAGGTAGATGTCTCTGTTCCGGCCGGTTTAAGAAATTATTGCACATCTTTTTCAATGATAGCGGTTTGTCCTCTCACGTTACACTTGTTCCACTTAAAAACAAAAAACAAAAAACAAAATCAAAACCTTTCATAGGGAAGTCAACATTGAAAGAGAAAAAAGAAGTTTCACCCCCCCTTTTTTTTTTTTTTTTTTTTTTTAATTTCTAGCTAGGGTCGGTTGCCCTTACTGTAGGATCTGATAACTCATAATACAAGGGCTAGCCAATAGATTGCATGCATGAGATTTAAATTTAAAACCTATATTGTATAAAGTAGGATACTATAAGAGATTTCGTTTTAGAAGTGATTCAAATGAGCAAAATAAATGGGTTGATCGTTAGATCTATTATGTTTATTATTTTTTGTTTTGTTTTGTTTTGTGAAGTTTGGGAAAATGGCGAGCTGCATTGCATACTCTTATTGAATATTTATTAAGAGAAAAATACATAGTTTGTCATGGTAATATTATAGACTTATTATCTATGTCATTTTAAATAATTGAGTGTTAGTGTGACCATTTATTTTTTTTTATTAATTGAATGACAATTGTTTATCTTTTAGTACAATGACATAAATAAAATTTTTTACCACCTTAAATGCTATTTCTGATTTTTTTTTCCCATTACTAAGGCGGCTTCCTATACCCTAGAAATGTTCATTAAAACTCCTAGTGTGGATCCTGCCTCTTGACAAGTAACTTTGTCAGCTTAGTCCTACTGAATGTATTAGTATTAAAGAATGTATTAGTATTAAAAATACTCATATTCTAAATCAAGTACTGGATTAGCAGACATTTTTACGTTTAAGAGAGGACCACCCAACATTCAAACATTTGATCACAATAGTTCATTACTATTGGGTCACCCAATTTAGTAGTGCATACCACCGTTTAATTTAAACCATTAAAGGCTAATTGTCCTTGCGGATGCTCCTTTTTTACTAGTTCTGCAGTAAAAATGTTATTGGGTGGCAGTGCTTGACAGCCCTACCTATTGGTCTGTCTGACTGACCCTCAAAACCTTTTTCGCATAGCATATACAACACCGTTAAGAAAGTCATCAAACGACAACATCTTTTTGCTGCACTCTTTTTTTTTTTTTACATGCTCTTTCCAAAGGGAAATTGTGGGTTTATTTCTCTAGAGATGTTTCACCAACTTCTTTGAACTTTGCAGGGGATTTTGGTAAACGAAGTTGAAAGGTAACAAATACTGTCATTATGAATCATAGTGCATGGTCGCTCACCAAATTATAGACTCTATCTCTCTCTCTCTTGACACTTTGTAACACTTGAAGAAGCCAAGTATATATGGATATGAGAAATAGAATATTGATCATGATGATCAATAAGTGGTGATTTTGATTGGTTCTTGATGTACACTTAGCTGGCAAAGTTGAAGTCCAAGTTATGTGCTACTTTATTTTTTACTAAATCAATAAAACTTTGTTGTCCTTTATCAATCCTATCATGAACATGCAAGCCATTATGATCTTGATACAAAAAATCCTGCACTAAAATGAAGAGTTTGGAGTTATCATTGCATATATATCTTTATTCTTTTGCAAAAGGCTTCTCCTTTGGCTAAACAATCCTGAAAAAATAAATAATAAAAAAAAACATGTCATTTACCATCAAACCATGAAATTATATTTCTCAATTTTATATTTTCACATATTTAATTTCTAAACCTTTAAAATTAATTTGGTCCTGATTTACATCTATTTTGTAATATCACAACAGATTTTGGAAGAAATTAATGGGGTTATGACATGGAGGTGATAATTTGAGTTGTTGTCGTGTAAATCTAAATTTGTGCCGCTTATGAGTCGATTAACGTGTCACTCCTTATTAGTAAGAAAGTTGCCCAGTTCTGTATTTTCACAATTAATATCAACAATTTATGTGTGAATTATAAATGTTACATTTTTATTTTATTTAAATGAATAGTTAAAAATTATTTTTTTTTAAAAAGTTATCTAAATATCTTTATATTTTAATCAAAAGGCTCATTTTGGGTCAATTTAATTTAATTTCGTATCAATCATATCATTAATTTGCGTGAAATTTAGATTGTGTTGGCATGTCCCAAAATTACTACCCATATATTGACACGTGATAAGTTAAAGTTTAAAAGATATAAGTCCTGAAATTAACTTCAAAATAAATAAGAAAGAAAAAAGAAGAAAAAAAAGATAATGGGTCGGCTTTTATCACTGAGAATTCCCCAAGTGGAATAATCAAATTGGCATACATGAGGAAAATGACCTTTCTATATAGGGGCACTTACTACTTAACCATAGTTCATGTTTTTTAATGTTTAATCTGGTCAAAATCTCATTAATATATATATATATTTATCTGACAGATTAAAATCTTATTGATTATGTTAGTATTTATTTATTTTATTTTTTTTGCAATATGTTATTGCATAATTCTCTTAAAGATCAAGAATGAAAAAGTTTTTTTGTATAGAGTATATAAGAAATGTCGTCGGTCTTTCACCCGTATCAATTCGAAACATGTAATATTTTTTGTTCATCGTATAATATCATTTGTGCATTCATATAACACTCATTTTATTTTTAAGTGTAATACTCAATAAAATGTAATCTACCACTATATTATATATAATTTGTTTAAATATTACCATATTACACTAAAAAATTACAAATTCATACAAGAAATATTACACCTTACGGTACGGCCGCGGGAGTTGAGGCCATGCGAATGTATATATTTCGATTTGGTCATGAGAAATTTTGTTACAAAGAATGTTTGTAGCTGTAGCAGTAAGCACTGTATTGCGTAGTCCATTCATTTTTTTTTTTTTTTTTTTTTTTGTAAATTTGTGGGGTGATCTGATCAGTGAGCGTAACATGTTGGCCCCCATGCACGTCCCTCAAGTCACGTGCGAGGTGGACTTTTGTCATTATTCTCTTCTCTGCAACACTTTTGTCAATTTTTTCTTTCTCACGGATCTATACGGTAGAATTTGTCTTCTATTGAAATTTGCTTTTTTTTTTTGTTTTTTTTGGGTCTGACTTTTGTGGCCCTTTTTCCTTTTTTTATTTATTTATTTTTGATTTCTTGGTTTAAATTATTTTTATGGCCCAACTGTTTACCTTTTCACGTTTTTGCAACCTTAAACTGTTGGTATTCAACCTACAGATTATGGGTAGCATTGTGAAGATACTCGATATCAAGGGTCCATTTGGTATTTTACCTTTAGAGTCTGCTTTTATTTTTTATTTAAGAAATTATAACAGGTTAATGGCAAAACCTGATTTTGTTCACCAGCTTTTAAAAACTGATGCGCCGTAGTAGAATTTGAAAAGCATTTCAGAAGTTATTTTTTCATAACATTGTCTAAATTTATTAAAATAATTATAATAATAAAATTTAATTCTCAATCAGTTCATTTTATTTCTTTCAAAATAAATTAAAGAATATATTTTATTTAATATCTTATACTAAATTTTAATATTATATTTTTGTTATAATGTTGCAAGTTCAAAAAATAATTTACCTTCAGTTCTTTATGTTATTTAATTTCTCTATAGATATATAATTTATCTCCTTAAATAAAATTAATTTATTCTTAGATATATATTAATTAATAAAATGAAAATTATATTTTTTTTAGTATTTTGGTGTATAAATATTATGAATATTGATTATAAAAATAGAAATAAAATTAATTATAAGTACATGTGTTAAAGTATGTCTATTTTAGTCATTATATATCTTCATAACAATTTTGTACATAGTTTACTAAACACATAATTTTTTGCTTTTGGTATTCACAACAACTTTAAAATTTTTTTTTACCAAATACCTACACGTTTCTAGTCACAACAACTTCTGACTAACAACACAATAACAATAGAAATTTTTAATAGCATAGCAATGTCAAACTAGTCGTAAATATTAGGGCTCGTGGCCTCTGGTTCAACCCTGCAGCCTAATATTTATTGGTTGTCTTTAAGAATTAAACAATTATCTCTTATTACAGATAATTCACTAAACAATTAAAGAATTTTCTGTAAATATTGTTTCCTAGTAAACTAGATTAGAACGGTGGGAATTTGGAGGCCAGTTTCAATGTAGAGTATGTATGAAAGATCAAGTTGCACATGGAAAACAAAAGTTTGATTAAAAAAACTTATCTTACTTTAGTAAATTGCCTCTCAAATTTTTAATTTTGATAATCAATCCCCTGAATTTGTAAAATTATTGCAATGTGCTTCATTTTATTAAATTTGCCCAAATTTTTTGTTAGATTTAAGAGATAAAAAACTGAGTAATTAAAAGATTTGTGTTACATTTGACTTGAAATGTTAGAACTTTTTATCGAATGTGCTTTTTCGATATTAATTTAGTACAATCATCATCAAAATTTAGGATATTACAATAATTTTACAAATTGAGGGGACAACTTACCAAATTAAAAATTTATGATGTAAGTTGTAAAAATCATACAAATTCACGGGACAAATGTGTAAAATACCCAAAAAAAAAAATGTAACCAGGGGTTGGATTAATTTTAAAATGAGTAAATTGCACTTGCATCATAAACTATTTGGTTTTTTTTTTTTCATAATAAATTCTAGTATTTTAATTTTGGTAATACACTTTGAACTTTAAAATCAACTTGACAAAAGTTTAGAGCAATGTAATATTGTTCTGGTTTTTTTTTTTTTTTAATTAGGAGTAATCTCATTTTTAGTCTCAAACTATAGGTAAATTCCATTTTGATTATTGACTTTTAAAATGTCTTAAAATGAGCACTCAATCTATGAAATTGTCTCAAATTAATTTTTTTATCTATCCAACGTCAAAATCAAGATGAAAAAATCATAGGTGAGGACCAATGTCATTTAGTAAGGGTTAAATTTATAATTTTACTTGTAAGGACATAATTGTTTAAAAGGACACACCATGTCTTTTTTTGTTAAGATTTTACAGTCATATTGATGAAATGATTAATTTAGAATAACATTTTAAAAATTAATAACCAAAATGAGATTTGATCAATAAAGTTCATAAAGTATAAATTAATCTTTTTAATGCCATATCAAAGAACTTTTAATTTATTCGTGTAAAACTTTTTCTTGCCATCTCGCCCCCATTCAATAGGTGAGGGCCAAGTACTTTGCTCCAAGAGGGAGAAGATTCGAGTCACTAGTCACACTACACTTCCTTAGCGGTTTGCCCACCCCACCAGTAACTATAAATATCAAATGTCATGTTTGATTTAATATATTGTCAAGGGAAAATTTCATTTTGGTATATCTAAATTTGAGTTTAATATTATCTGTTTTTAAAAATTTTATGCAAATGCTTCGATTTTTAGAAAATATTTTTTTAATACCTCAGAGTCATTTTTAAGACATAAAAAGATAAAATTGCCTTTATTTTAAAAATTCATTTATTGACTAGAATTTTGAAAGAAAAAAGGATTTTAGAAAACGATTTTGAAGAGATGAATTTTTAAAAAAATGATTATACTCTACAGGTTTAACACCTTTTTAAAATATTTTTTTTTATTTTCAAAATTCTGGTCAAGAGATGAATTTTTACAATAAGGGAAATTTTATTTTCGTATCTAAAAAATGGCTCCGAGGTATCAAAAAAAGATTTTCTAAAAGGTCGAGGTACCAACATGAAATTTTGAAAAACAAAGAGTACCAAACTCAAATTTCGATATAACAAATAGTAGCAAAGTAAAATTTTCCCATAAAACAAAGAGACAGGTTTTTTTTTTTTTTTTTTTGGTGAAAACAATGAGATTTGTGTTTTACATTGTGACACAGCTTAAATGAAACAACAATGGTTATTGCTTGATAATTTTACTATTTTCTTTTTTCCCCACTAATAAAGAACTTGATTAACGTCAGAGGATCACTAAAAAAAATTATTCTCTTAGCACTTTATCATAAATTTCTTTATATTTTTTTTAATAACTAGAATGAAGAGATTTGAATTTTCCGGACTCCTTATTTCACGGTTCAAGTTGAGAATTTGAATTAAAAAGTGAATTTCAATAAGCAAAAATATTATAATAAAAAAAATCAAATTTAAATTTTTATGAAAAATATTATACTAAAAAATTAAAATTGTGATTCCAATTATAAAATAAACGGAGCCTAAACCTCAATAAGTGCGGCGTCACAACTCCGTCTAGCCTGACAACCATTTTTCAGTTTTCAGAGGAGAAAAAAACAGTTCCTGAATGCCGTATATATCAAGTCTACTATAGTTTTCCTTTGATTAAGGTTTATGTCTCTTGGGTGAAAGGTCAATTTCATCATACACAAGAAGTCAAATCTTGTCTTCTTTATGTATTTTAAATGTTTCTTAGGATTCTTTGTAATCTTATAATAAAACATTAATAACGAAAATCAAAAACAGAACAAGTACAACTGAATATGTTTAGATTGAAAAAAAAAAGATTAGGACCTAATTTTAAGGGAGGGTGTAGTATATAGCAGATTCATAAAATTAAATTAAGAAAATAACATATTTTAAAGTTACATGAAGTATATAGTAATTTATTGCGCAAATATTTTATTTATGACTAATAAAAAGATTTTTTTTTCATTTTTTTATGACTGTTAAATTTTTTTTACACATAAATAAAGATTTTTTAGCACATAAATTATTTTTTGTCAGTCTTAAATGACACATTTATATGGTAAACTGTTATTTACTTCATATAGTTTTAAAATATACTATTTACTTAATTTAGTTTCAAAAATATGCCATTTACTATAATTTTCAAAAAAATTTAACAATATAAAAAATACTAAACTGGTGGGATATAATTTTAAACTGTTATATTGAGGTTAATCTCGTAAATGATCCTTGATTTTTAAAACCTTCCACAATTAGTCTCTGATCTATTATTTTGTTTTAGTTTCGGTTCTTATGTTAACTAGATGTTAAATATTTAAAAGAATATGAAAACATATAAAATTTAGGGGCTATTATGAATATTAACTCTTATTTTTTGCTTTGTTTTAGTCCCAAACTTTAAATGTTTTTAATTTTAATCCCTAATTTTCATAAATTTTGTCAAATATTTAACACCTACTAACGAAACTAATTATTAGACATTTTAAAATATGGATCAAATTAAGAATTGAAGGCAAACCTGAGAAATTATTTGTGTTATTATTTGTTATTTATTATTTATTTATTTTATTTTTAAATTCTGTTCAATTGTATTATCTTTCTAATATGAGATGATTTTAAAAGAATCTAACGGTTCATCAACACCATATATAATATGTACATATATACATATTATATATACACATCCAATAGTTAATTATTATTTTTTTCCTAAGTAATTAAGATTTTATTTTTTTCACAACTCAAGTCACAACTCACGTTCTATTACTATAGTGTTTTTTCTAATAAAAATTTAAATTTAATTTTTTTACTATAATATTTTTTCTCTCACATATACAATATAAGTCTTAATTTAAATTGTGAAACAAACAATACCATAAGTTAAATATGATGCTCCTTTTCTTCGTGGCGCCACTCTTTTTGGGCGATTGAGAAGTAACTAATAAATGGTTGATTCTCCTGCATCTCTGCTCAATACAGATTACAGAGTATAAAAGTTACTTTGAAAGCTTCAGAAAAGTTTCGTTCATATACGATTGAAAGAGAACAAAAGAACCTCGATTAGTTTTATGCATCTTTTTGATGCATTTTTCGAGTCTTGGACGTTTGTGTCAGCGTGCCAAAAAAATTAATTTTTTTTTAATATCTACGACTAACTTCAGAATCTTTTACACTAAAAAATTTCCTCCTTGGGGCGAGAAACCTTTTTAATCTTTCCAACTTTATTTATGTCTAAGGTTCTTCTGCGGTACCGATAATAATCAATCATTAAATTTAATTAAAATTAGATCAAAATCAAAATTACACACAAGATATGTTGCTGATACATAGTTGAAAATTGAAAAATAAAAGGTATCATTCGTGTCGTTAATTTAAAACACAATTTAAATTTCATCTACTAACTATTTTTTTCTCATTAATTTATTTTTTAACGTAAATTTTTAATCTACTAATAATTATTTTTTCACATCATAAAGTAAAAATCCTCTTATTTATAATTCTTTTCCTCTAACCTTTTACCTTTAGAATTCGGTGCACCAAAGTATATATATATTTTTTTGACAAAGTTAGATCATAGTACTCAAAAAGCTATGATTGCCTCTTTTTGCAACTTTGCTCATATACCCTCCAATCCGTCACTTTCCCAGTATGATCCATTTCTGTCTCACTCTCTCACTCTCTCTCACTTCACACAGATATATAATAGTATACAAAATAACAGCAGAGCCAAAACCAAGCTCTCTCTTATTTCATAAAAAAAAAAAAAAAAAAAAAAAAAACCAACCTCTCTCTCTCTCTCTCTCTCTCTACACCAATGGCCAAATCCTGCAAACACCCGTTACTTCTCTCTCTAACATTCTTCACATTCTTCTTCGTTCACACCTCATCTTCACCATCTGAGCTAGAAATTCTCCTCACATTCAAATCCTCCATTGAAGACTCAAAGAATTCTCTCTCCACTTGGTCCAACACCTCACAAACTCACTACTGCAAGTGGACTGGAATCACTTGCTCGCCAACTTCACCGCCTTCTGTGACTTCCATAAACCTCCAAAGCCTGAATCTTTCCGGCGAAATCTCTTCCTCAGTTTGCAAACTCGCCAATCTTTCTTATCTCAACCTTGCTGACAACTTTTTCAACCAGCCCATTCCTCTTCAGCTCTCGGGGTGTAGCTCTCTGGAGAGTCTGAATCTCAGCAACAATCTCATCTGGGGAACAATCCCAGATCAGATTTCTCAGCTTGGTTCAATAAAAGTGCTTGATTTGAGCAGGAACCATGTGGAGGGGAAAATCCCAGAAAGCATTGGACTTTTGAGGAAGCTCAAAGTTGTTATCTTGTCCAACAATCTGCTCTTGGGTAATGTACCTTCTTCTGTTTTTGGGAACTTGTCTGAGCTTGTTGTTCTTGATTTGTCTCAAAATCCTTACTTGGTGAGTGAGATTCCCAGTGATGTTGGGAAGCTTGAGAGGCTTGAGCAGCTTTTGTTGCAAAGTTGTGGTTTTCATGGTCAGATTCCTGAGTCTTTTCTGGGTTTGCAAAGCTTGACCATTTTGGACCTTTCCCAGAATAATCTTACTGGAAAGGTTCCTAAAACACTAGGTTCTTCTCTCAAGAACTTGGTGTCTTTTGATGTCTCAGAGAATAAGCTTTTGGGGTCTTTCCCTGATGATATATGTAGTAGTAAAAAGGGTGTTATAAACCTTAGTCTTCATACAAATCTATTTAGTGGTCCAATTCCTAGCTCCATTAATGAGTGCTTGAATCTTGAGAGATTTCAAGTTCAGAACAACTTGTTCTCTGGTGATTTCCCAAATGGGCTATGGTCATTGCCCAAAATCAAGCTTATTAGAGCTGAAAACAATCTTTTTTCGGGGCCAATACCCGAGTCCATAGCCATGGCTGCTCAACTTGAGCAAGTTCAGATAGATAACAACAGCCTCACAGGTGTAATTCCTCAGGGTCTTGGACATGTCAAGAGCTTGTATAGATTCTCTGCCTCTCTTAATGGTTTCTATGGTGAAATCCCTCCGAACTTTTGCGACTCTCCTGTTATGAGTATAATAAATCTTTCCCACAACTCCCTTTCTGGTGAAATTCCTGCGCTGAAAAAATGCAGGAAACTTGTGTCATTGTCTTTGGCAAACAATAGCCTTACTGGGAAAATCCCACCTTCTCTTGCTGACTTACCAGTTTTGACTTATCTCGATCTTTCGGATAATAATCTCACCGGTCCAATCCCTCAAGGGCTTCAGAATTTGAAGCTTGCCTTGTTCAATGTGTCCTTCAATCGGCTATCTGGAAAGGTTCCCTATTCGTTGATTTCGGGTCTTCCAGCTTCGTTTCTTCAAGGGAATCCTGATCTCTGCGGCCCGGGATTGCCAAATTCGTGTTCTGATGAAGAAGAGCCTGGACACCATGATGCCGGTCTTACAACATTGACATGTGCTCTGATCTCTTTGGCTTTTGCTGTTGGAACTATGATTGTTGTTGCCGGGTTTATTTTGTACCAACGATCACACAAGCGGAGATCCCAAGTTGGTGTGTGGCGTTCGGTTTTCTTCTATCCTCTTAGGGTCACCGAGCATGATTTGGTTATGGGAATGGATGATAAGAGTGCCGTGGGAAGTGGTGGAGTTTTCGGAAGAGTTTACGTTCTAAGTTTGCCTAGTGGTGAACGTGTTGCTGTGAAGAAGCTTGTTAACTTTGAAACTCAGTCCTCGAAAGCTTTGAAGGTCGAAATCAAGACGTTGGCCAAGATCAGGCATAAGAACATTGTTAAAGTTCTGGGATTTTGCCATTCTGAGGATTCAATCTTTTTAATTTATGAGTTCCAACCTAATGGGAGTTTGGGAGACTTGATTAGCAGAGAGGATTTTCGACTTGAGTGGAGTGTTAGAATGAAAATTGCAATTGGGGTTGCTCAAGGACTAGCATATCTTCACAAGGATTATGTTCCTCATTTACTCCACAGAAATGTCAAATCCAGAAATATCCTTCTGGATGAGGATTTTGAACCAAAACTGACAGATTTCGCTCTTGATCGGATTGTGGGAGAAGCTGCGTTCCAGTCAACAATAACATCTGAATCTCCTTTCTCCTGTTACAATCCACCAGGTAAGAAACTTGAGAAATTCTATAAATCTCTTGCTATCATATTTACTCATAGTACTGTCTCTGTTGACTTTTTCCTTCCACTAAACTGTTTTTTTTTTTTTTTTTTCTTTTTTTGTTGGTATATGGTTTGGTTCTTAAACTAATATAATATAGTTGCATATATTGAACTACAGACATCTACTTGAAGGAGTATGTAACAAGATTCTTTTAACTAACGTACTATATTTTCATATATTTAGCTGTCTTTGAACTTTTCAACTAGCTTTTGTAGCATCATCTCAGACCAGTTTGGCATTGTTTTTGCTTGTGCTTAAGTTAGTAGAAGAAAAGTAAAAAATTATGAATTTACCAAATTCTTAGAAGACCTTAATCAAAGAAAAAATTGATGCTTAAATTTTTTAATAAACAACAAAAATGTTGGAATGAGATATAGGGCCCGTTTAGTTCGCTGATTTGAGTTTTTGAAAAGTCTTATTGAAGCTCTGTTACAAGTTTCAAAGTCTACTTAGGAAAGCTTTATTGAGAAGCCCAATTTTCTTGGCTTTGACTTGAAGCTCGTATACATATAGAAGGCCATAACTCTTTTTAAAAATTATCCAAACACTGTTAAAAGCGGCTTTTGTACTCAGCCAAAAACGGTTTCTAGGAAATAATGTCAAAAGAGACTCTAGTATTGCACAAGCACAACATTTGACAGTGAAAAGTTCAACAACTAATTCTCATTTTGTTTTTTGATTGCAGAATATGGATATAGTAAGAAACCAACTGAACAAATGGATGTGTACAGATTTGGTGTTGTGTTGCTAGAGCTAGTCACAGGCAGGCCAGCTGAGCAATCTGAATCAGTCGATTCCCTTGACATTGTGAAGTGGGTGAGAAGGAAAGTTAACATCACAAATGGAGTTTTTCAGGTTCTTGATCCCAATGTATCAAGTTCTTCGCAACAAGAGATGCTAGAAGCTCTTGATCTCGCTCTCCGTTGCACTTCTGTGATGCCGGAGAAGAGACCATCGATGTTTGAAGTCGTGAAGTTGTTGCAGTCTCTTGGTTCAAAGACCAATGTCTCCAGTGTAGAGTTCTCTGCTTTTCAAGATCATTTAGTCCCAGTTTGAAACCTGAACAAGAAAACTACACCATTTCTCTCTACTTTGCCTTTAATGTAAATCCAATTCTGATAGGGAAGGGTAAGTTTGGGCATGGATTTTGTCTATCTTCCAACTGGAATCTGTTTTGGGGTTTTTATCAAATCTTATTGGCTTTTACAATGTAATATTATTAGTTCACAACCTATGAATGGCATCTCATATATATTATCGAGAGATGTTGCTGATATTTAATCTCATGCATGACCAAACAAATGTTCTCCTGTGAATTTTAGATTTGACAATTAAGCCTATGTTTGGTAGAGTGGAGAAGGGATGGGAAAGAAATTAGAGGATGAATTTTAGAGAGGAAAAGAGAACATTGATGTTTGATAGAATTGAAATTGAAAATGAAGCCAAATCTGACTAATCGCCACCTCGCATGGTTGTATGAAGCTCATCATGTAACGACTTGTACCTATATTTGGTATGATATTGTTTGTTTTGAGCTTGAGCCTGTACGGTTTTGTTCTTAGGTTTCATCTCAAAAGGTCTTATACCATTAGGAGGTAGTGTCATTTCTTATAAACCATCACCTATGATCAGCCTAAGCAATGTGAGACTGTATAACTTATTCTTTTTTGGACCTCTTGTCTCAAGAAATTGATGACTATTACAATCACCCCACCTTTTAGAGGCCCAACGTCTTTATTGGACACATTTCTGACTGAGTACATACTCTGATACCATCTATAACGACACAAACCTCTATCTGGTATGATATTGTACTCTTTGGGATTGAGTCTGCACTGTTTTACTCTTGATTTCACCTTAAGAGGCCTCATATCATTAGGAGGGCGTCATCTTCCTCATAAACCATCAACTATGACCATCTCAAACGATATGGGACTATATCTTTCCCATCACCTTGTAGATTGTATTGTTGCATGGTTGGTGGTTAAATTTAGTGGCCAGAGGCCTGACAACGTGTCAGACTTCCGACAGGGAAGCTCTAGCCTTTTGGGTGTTTAAGAGAGAGAGAGGGAGAGAGAACAAAGGTTTAGAGAGAGGTTATCTTGTGATAAATTAGGAAAAAAGTGAAACTAGCATATATATATATATATTTAGGTTACTTTCCTTAATCTTATTAACATAATACTAATTAACGTTACAAAATTTAAGAACAATAGAGAAAGGCTTTCCATCAGTTACAGAGGTTAAAAACACTAGACACAACGAACATGAAAAGGCATCTATATCGGAGATTTTTTTTAAGGGGAAAAAATTCCAAGGATGAAAAAGCAAAACAAACACCAATTCACACACAACTCTAACCACCAAAAAAAAAAAAAAAAAAAAAAAAAAAAAAAAAAAAAAAAACATGGCATCAACAGACAATCAGTTCTAATTAAGGAAAAACAGTGTGATCGGGCTCTATAAGCATATACTTAAAACGTACAAAAAATCGAGCGCAAATATGACTATTTAACAGATACTGTGCAGTTAATGGAAAAATTCAAGAACTGGTATTGAGAAACTCAGAACACTAAGACAACACAAAAAATTACAGAAAAAACATCTTACAAATAAATAAGACAACCAAATACTAAACAAACAAGATAACACAAACTAATCGGTGTAAGCACAATTATTAGAAACAAAAGATAAAATATCCATAAATCTGAACAATAAAATTACATATCAAGAGAATTTGATTACATGTTGAGGACTGAGGAGGAATTCCATTTGAGGGTGAAATCGGTACTTCGGTATCTTGTGGATGGACTAAAATCTAGAGTGTTTGGATTCAATGTTGTTACGGCATGCGACCGTTGATCTTACAAGCGGCCTCGGTGAGAATAGCCATTATTCTGGCACGATCATATTTAATCACCTTTGCTTTAACCTTGTTTTCTTCTCAACCTTGCATAAACATTGTTTCAACCTTGTTTTTCCCTCAACCTTGCTTTAATATTGCTTAAACCTTGCTTTTAGTATGTGGTAAATGTAGGGTGTATTTGGAATTGGTTCTAAATAATTTTATTTTTTGTATAAAAATGGAAATGAAAACGTTTTTATTTTTATTTTAGAATTATTTTTGAAAATGCGTTTGGTAGTTTTATTCAGAGATTGACTTTAGTTTTTAAAAAAATTAAAATTGTGTTTGGTGATTTAATTTTTGAAAACTATTAATATATTAAATAAATAATAATTGAAAACATGAAAACATATTACCAACCGGCAAACAAAAAGTCATTAACAAATCCAACCGAACACCAGCATTAACAAATCAGAGAGTTTGAATATAATTCAACCGGAAAACAAACATTATTGTTAATCTGCCAACAACTGTTTAAGCACTATCAGCAAGATTTTTGCTACAAAACCAATAATAGAAGAAGTAAATCATGGAGCATTCTTGCTACAAAACCAATCTAAACACTTAAATCAGAAGAATGAGATGGAAGAAATCCAAAATGAGAAGGAAAAATGCGACAACCTTAGAACGGAAAAGATGGGGTCGAGGGACATCGGAGAAGAGCGGGGTCGAGGGAGATTGGAGACTTTGGAGAAGAGAGAGGGTCGAGGAAACAGGAGAAGAATAGGAAGAGGAAAATGAGACACGGCAGAAAATGGGAAACGACGGTGAAAGAGGCGGAGGCCGGCGAAAGAGGCGGAGTGAGAGGCGATGAGAGATTGGGGAAGGTTTGAGAAGCGATCTGAGAACTTTTAAGAACGGGAAGAGGACGGCAGAAAATAGGAAGGAAAACGATTGTGGATCGTTTTCAATTTTACTGATTTTTTGGGAACGGTTAGAAAACGTTTTCAGTTTTGTTTTTTAGAAAATGGGCTGCCAAACACGGATCTGAAAGCGTTTTCATTTTTTGGTCATTGAAAAACGTGAAAAACGTTTTTGAAAACGGTTCCAAACAGCCTCGTAGTTTCTTAACCACGCTCAAACCTTGTTTTAAATTTTGAGGATTTAGAGAGTTAGGTGGCATTGAGAATGAGATCAAGAGTTAATTCTGGAGAGAGATAGAAATACAACTCAAAAGATGTCATCTTTACATTTAGAATACCCAACGTCATAAACTTAACATCTATGATATTCAATTTATTAGACAATATCCTACAAGGATAATCGAATATGGTCGGATATCTTCAAAAAGCATTTTGATATAATATATTTGATATTCTATCAGAATATATATATATATATATATATATATATATAAAATTTAGGGTAAAGTGCATAGTTGTACCTTAAATTATTTATTTTTTTCGTAATGCACTTTAAATTTTTAATTTTAACAAATTACACATTGAACTCAAATCATTTACAATTGAGGTCCAATAGGTAGCGGATGTTATCATATTGATCGTTAAAACAGACAATTCGCACATGAAATGTAAAGATCATCACTTTTTAAACCATGACACGTGTAATTCCTTCCATTAACTAATGGACTTCAATTGTAATTGATTTTAAAGTTCAAGGTATAATTTGTCAAAATTAAAATTTTAAGGTTCAATATGCAAAAACTGAATAGTTTAAGGTGTAACATTGCAATTTACTCATATATATAATTTCAAATCAACAAAGATGACATAAATATAAAACTGTTGAATTTTGGTGGCATATACTGCACAAGTTTCTCTAAATATTCTATCATTGTTGGGCCAGGAATTCTGCGACTTTTGATTTTTTTTTTCTTTTAAGGATTTAACTAAGCTACGTAATTCTTTTATGATATAAAAAAGAAATTTAGATGTTTAGCCACAGCTCCCTAAAACAAAAATTTTAAATACAACGATGTATAATTGTCTCGATCTACATTCATATATAACTTGAACAAACAAAAATTTACAAAGCTGAAAACAAAATTCCAGAACAGTAGACTCTTTATAAACTACCTTAAAGATTTAACTCTGCAAGGCCCAAGAGAATCAACAAAGTAAGAATTAGACAAACCTTATGTTGAAAATGGGATGCAATTTTCTAACATGATCGTCAAATGTAATGATTATATTTGAACCTTAAAATCAACAAATATATATATATATATATAAAAAATTTAGGGTAAAGTGCATAGTTGTACCTTAAATTATTTATTTTTTTCGTAATGCACTTTAAATTTTTAATTTTAACAAATTACACATTGAACTCAAATCATTTACAATTGAGGTCCAATAGGTAGCGGATGTTATCATATTGATCGTTAAAACAGACAATTCGCACATGAAATGTAAAGATCATCACTTTTTAAACCATGACACGTGTAATTCCTTCCATTAACTAATGGACTTCAATTGTAATTGATTTTAAAGTTCAAGGTATAATTTGTCAAAATTAAAATTTTAAGGTTCAATATGCAAAAACTGAATAGTTTAAGGTGTAACATTGCAATTTACTCATATATATAATTTCAAATCAACAAAGATGACATAAATATAAAACTGTTGAATTTTGGTGGCATATACTGCACAAGTTTCTCTAAATATTCTATCATTGTTGGGCCAGGAATTCTGCGACTTTTGATTTTTTTTTTCTTTTAAGGATTTAACTAAGCTACGTAATTCTTTTATGATATAAAAAAGAAATTTAGATGTTTAGCCACAGCTCCCTAAAACAAAAATTTTAAATACAACGATGTATAATTGTCTCGATCTACATTCATATATAACTTGAACAAACAAAAATTTACAAAGCTGAAAACAAAATTCCAGAACAGTAGACTCTTTATAAACTACCTTAAAGATTTAACTCTGCAAGGCCCAAGAGAATCAACAAAGTAAGAATTAGACAAACCTTATGTTGAAAATGGGATGCAATTTTCTAACATGATCGTCAAATGTAATGATTATATTTGAACCTTAAAATCAACAAATTTTAACACTCTAAGCTCACAAGACTAACCTTGACCATTTTGGCACCAGCATCATCTGTAAACAACGCAGAGATGAATGTGCAGCTTTGTAGATTCAATTGAACAAATATGGTTCAGTTTCCTCAAACGTTCAGTTTTTTTTTGTACAAGTTTTTTAGGATTATACAAGTTTTTTTGTAGTAAAAAAATATGGTTCAGTTTCCTCAAACGCTCGTCTCATAACATCTATAATTCATAAACTAAGAGTTTGCCGAGTTCAAATTAACAAATGATACGAAAATAACTTGAAATTTGTTTTAAAAAAGAGTAAATTACATACTTTACCTCTTAAAAGTGTAGTGTTCAAGATTTTTACTACATACTTTTAATTAATACAGTTTTTTAATTAAAGGGTAAAAAATAAATGATAAAACTAAGACCGTGCACATTGTATTTGTCTACTTTTCCCTAAAAAAAGAGCTATTAATTACTTGAAAATGAACTTCCTCCTAAAATAGTCATGTTGCAATATTACCAAAAGCCATAAACTTTATTAAAATAACTTAAACTTGCGGAAATTTAAAAATAAACCATAAACTGTAAATACTTTAATAAAAATTAATATCATAATGCCTCACTCCATATTTAGTTTCTGCAACTATGCACATATCCACACCAAACTCCTCCATCCTCACACTCAAATCTTGTTCCTAACTGCAATATGAGAAACATCTAGTAAGCATAAAGCTTAATAAGTACATTCTAAATCACACAAAACATTTTCATCAATTAATAATATTTATCGAAATAATTTTCATCAATAGGTAAATATATACTTAAAATAATATATATAGTAATATCTTAAAATGTCAGGTCGCTTACTGGACACCATCATCCAAACTTTTCTTCCAGGTGTACAACGCAAACATCGAAATAATTATATAAATTTAACATATATATATATATATATATATATAGGATTTCATCAAAAAGATTTCCATCAAATAATGTCATCGTCCATCAGTTTCCATCAATTTCTCTCATTATTAAAAATCATCATATTAAAACGTCTTATATCATAAACCATCAACATTAACATCTTTTAATTATGAACAATCATATTGCAAGTGAGAGATACTTACTTAACCTCTAGAATACTCAACCTTCAACTCACTACACGAATCAGCTCCAGTAGCGACGACACCTACAGCAATGATATTTATCGTCACTACATAACGAGATTTAACCCAGAGCATGTGAGATGTGGGGGCCACTTTTAGCGACAACTAAATCACTTTGCGTAAAATTTCACAAGATCAAGAGGTTATTCTTTTGCAACGAAACAAAACTTAAAAAAAATTTAAATTCGAGTTACAATTTTATTTAAGTTTATGTTCTTTTGTAAAATTTAAGTTTGAACTCAAGTTTAAATTTTCTCTTCAACTCGAGTTCATAAACTCGAACTCAAATTAATGAATAATATTTTTTCTATTCTTAAAAATATTTTAACTTTTTCGTTTTAATTCTGATTGAGATGATTCTTTTTTTTATGCATTCACAACGAAAATACGAATAAAACCCCACCTATATACCCTATTAAAATTTATCATCATCATTGAGTTTTTATTAAAATACTATATAAATATAAATTTAAGTTTTGACCCACCCAAATACAAATTCAAAAAGATTCTCAATTCAAATCATAACTTAAATGTACACATCCAGACACAAACTCAAATTACAACTTCAACTTAAGTTATAACTCAAACTCAACTCAAAATCATCACTCAAATCACCTTAACTCAAAAATACAAAAGAATAATCTCCAATTCTTTTGGTGCTCAAAAGTGATTTTAGCGACGACATTAATTGTCCCAGCGTAAAATTTTATGGTACCAAAACTGTTGGTGCTTAAAAGAGGTTTTAGTGACTACATTCCTTTCACCAAGACCAGTGCCTCTTTATTAGTTTCAGCAAAATTCCAACCTAGGGTCTCAATTTCTGTCACTTGGAGTCTGTGCACTAGCTTCTCCTAATGCCTCATCTACTCTTACTGGGGCTCACTTGTCTCCCAGTCCTTCACCGCCTCCGACTATTGTGTCAACTGCTCTAGCAGATCCAACTGATATGGCAAGTCATGTGTAGTTCCAATTCAAACAGTTTCTGTTCCTGATCAACATTATTCTTTATTAAATCCCTCTACTTCTAATTTACCTGTAACAGTTTTATATAATCCGGTGTTGCAAACTGATCAGTTCCAAATGCAGAATGCGCACTCTATGATTACCAGGGGAAAACGTGGCATTAAGAAGCCATAGATGTTCTTAGCTGATGCTGAACCTGTTACAGTTCAGGATGCTTTACAGCAAGATACTTGGAAGAAAGAAGTGACGGAAGAATATTTGGCCTTATAAGGAATCAAACTTGGAGTTTGGTTCCTCTTCCTCCTGATAGAAAAGTCATTGGATGCAAGTGGGCATTACGAGTAAAAGAAAATCCTGACGGCTCAATCAATAAATACAAGGCCAGACTTGTGGCAAAAGGGTTTAAGCAAGTTCCTGGTTTTGATTTCATAGAAGGTTTTAGTCCTGTGGTTAAACCTAGTCTTGTGGTCAAACCTACTACAATTCCAGTTGTGCTTACTTTTTATCTTTGAGTAGACACTGGCCAGCAAACCACATGAATTCTGCAGCAAATTTCCGCCAACAACAATCTGACGCGTGGGGACGTACTAAAACGGCCGACGGACTATAGCCCCTCCCTAGCTATATAGTGTGTGTGTGTGTGTGTATATATATATATATACGGATTGCTTATATTGACGGATGAGGAAAGTTTTCTCTTTTCGTTGTTTGGAAAGCTTACTAACTTATTCACAACTATATTGCTTTTATATTAAAAGAGATTCTCTGTTAGGTTTAGTTTTTTAACTATTAAATATGTATATTTTTTAACTTTTACGTAATTTTATATAAATCTGATGGATAAAAAACCTTATTTATTAGCATGTTGGCGTACTAAAAAAGATCTCTTATATTAAAGAACAACTAATGATGAGTAAATTACTTTTTTCCCACTAATTAATGAGTAAATCACTTAATGATGTAATAACAGTTATAAATCAATAGTGCGTACGTGTCCAAAGAGCGGAGAAAGATATGGAAGTTTACGAAAGAACAAAAAAAAAAGGAAATTGCAGAAAAAAGCCATCGGTTGAGAAAGCTCACGAACCGCATATAAAGGCCAAACAAAAAATTTATATTTTAAATGAAAAGACACTCGATTGGTCTTCCGACTCGCCTCGTTGTGAGCTTCTCATTGGTTGTGACGGTGTATGGTGTGGTAATTCTGTTTGGATGGATCTAAACCGGTTTGGATGAGCTTCGTTTCCAGGCGAGTTTGTTGTTTGGTGAATGAGATCTCATGGCCGGCTATCTCACTTGACAACTCATTGGGCGGTTGCCCTTCACTGGAGGCTTTTAACAATGGTGGTCGGAGGTTTTTTAATGTAATTTTCGTATTTGTAATAAGGGCGGTAGTCTCCCCATCCGAATTTTGTTTGTTTTGCTATTTGTCGTTAGTTTTTGGTGATCGGCTTAAGGCCGTTTATATGTCTCATGATTGTTGGAAGAAACTCGGAATTGGGAGGATGAAAAGAATAGAGAATGCAGAGAGAAGGGTTTGAGGCGTATAGGAATACTTTCCTTTAAGGTTTTATTTACCCTCACTTCTTTCAAGTTTGCTAATGAGTTTTAAATGGCAAATTACCCCCAAGATACAACAAATCCTTGAACACAATATCCAGCAAAAATATTGAGTTGCAGAACAATTATTATTCTGTATTTTCTGAAGTCAATCATAAAAGGACAGGGATGCATCCATCCTCCTTAAGTGTTACAACCTTTCACATAAAGATACCTTTTCAAATTTGATGGTTATCTTTTATATGCTAATGCACTTATATCAATAGTTATTTCTATTGTTAATAAGTGCTCAGATATGTGAGAAAACATATCACAAATAGATGCAATGGTTCGAGACCTTTTCAGATCACTAAAACACATGAAAACACATTTTCCGTCGACAATTTGCGCTGCAGCGCCCGAGAGGCGCGCCGCAGCGCGCGGGCTTTGCAAAACAGACCCGAGAGGTCTGTTTTGCGCAGGCTGTAGCGTCCAGGGCGCGCTGCAGCGCGTCTGTGCACTGCAGCGCGTGCTTGTGTCAACCCACTCTATCCGAATGTGTTTTAATCCAATTTGTGATATCAAGATTGAGAGATATATTACAATCTCTCTAACAATCCCCACTAGATTGTAATATTTCTTCAGAATTAACAACGATAAACATATACATACATGAAGGTATCTTTCGATTTTAACCTTTACTTAGTGACTATACTTCAAAGTATTCACAAGACAATAGTGTGCTTTGCATTAAACTTTGTCTCTTAAGCAAATACCGA
>NW_010364838.1:15047-15272 GCF_000414095.1 Morus notabilis | reverse complement strand
CTCTTGAAAGACCTTTCGTCAAAGGATCCGCTAGGTTCTTGTTTGTCCTAACATAAACAATATTAATAACACCATCGGTTATTAATTGTTTAACATATTCATGTCTCAAGCTAATATGTCTAGATTTACCATTATAAACCTTATTATAAGCTTTAGACAAAGTAGGTTCACTATCACAGTACAAAGAAATAGATGGCATCGGTTGTGGCCACAACTCAATATCAA
>NW_010364838.1:13304-14720 GCF_000414095.1 Morus notabilis | reverse complement strand
GCAAATGCTATGTCGGGTCTTGTACAATGCATAGCATACATTAAGCTACCGATCACACTAGCATATTCAAGCTATGCCACAGCTCTGCCTGCATTCTCTAGTAATTTAATACTAGAATCATATGGGGTATTTGCTTCTTTAAACTTCAAATGATTGAATTTAAGAAGCACATTCTCAATATAATGAGATTAACACAACGAGTAACCCCCACTATGCTTCTTCACTCTTACGCCTAAGATAGTATCTACTTCACCAAGATCTTTCATCTTAAATTGTGAAGTTAGATATTTCTTGGTATCATTTACCCCTTGCATGTTTGTTCCAAAAATAAACAAGTCATCAACATATAAGCATATTATTACACCAAAACAATTTGTAAATTTAGAGTATAAGCATTTATCCGCATTATTATGCTTAAAACCATGAGATAAAATGACATTATCAAATTTCTCATGCCATTGTTTTGGTGCTTACTTTAAACCATAAAGTGACTTGACTAACTTGCAAACCTTCTTTTCATTTCCAAGTAGTACAAACCCTTTGGGTTGTTCCATCTAGATTTCCTCATCAAGATCACCATTTAGGAAAGCCGTCTTAACATCCATTTGATGCACATGCAAATTGCATATTGATGCAATTACAAATAGCACTCTTATGGATGTTAATCTAGCTACAGGAGCATATGTATCGAAATAGTCTATACCACACTTTTGTTTAAAGCCTTTAGCTACTAATCTAGCTTTGAATGTTAGTATGGACCCATCGGTATTGTACTTTCTTCTAAACACCCATTTGTTGCTTATTGGTTTTGATCCCGGAGGAAGATCGACCAAGATCCAAGTTTGATTCGATATAATCGAATCCATTTCATCATTCACGGCCTCTCTCCGAAAGGAGGCATCCCTTGAAGTCATAGCTTTATTAAATGTCTTTGGATCTTCCTCTACATTAAGTAACAATGGTATTTTATTAAGTACACCATTTCTATCTCCTTTAACCAAAAAGGTTAAAGCTTGAGATGACATAAAATCCGGTGCTAGGTTCTTTTCTTTTCTTTTCTTTCACGTTGTCTTCTTCTCGGTTCGAAAGATGTCATAGACTCTTTCCTTTTATTTGTGGATGGTAGATTAACATTAGATTCTAATTCAATGGAAGAATCAAGGCTAAACTTATTCTCAACAAATTCAACGTCTCTTGATTCCACAATAACATTAGAATCTAGATTCAATAATCTATAAGCCTTGGAATTTTCAGCATAACCTACGAAAACACTTCTAATACCTCTAGCTCCTAACTTTGATGATTTAGGGTCAATAATTCTATAAAAGGCTAGACAGCCCCACACCCTTAAATACATCAAGTTTGGTTTTCTTCCTTTCCATACTTCATATGGAGAGACATGTGATTTCATAGATG
>NW_010364838.1:12969-13206 GCF_000414095.1 Morus notabilis | reverse complement strand
TTCTTTCTTTCAGCCAATCTATTTTGTTGAGGAGTAAAAGGGGCTGACTTTTGGTGAATAATTCCATGCTCTTCACAGAAAGCATCAAATTCATTTGAGAAATATTCACCACCTCTATCACTTCGAACCATTTTGATCTTCTTGTCTTTTTGGTTCTCAATTTCAGCCTTATAAATTTTAAATTTATCAAAGGCCTCATCTTTTGTTCTAAGTAAATACACATAAGTATATCTAGAA
>NW_010364838.1:8029-12684 GCF_000414095.1 Morus notabilis | reverse complement strand
CCTCAAGTACAATCTTAAGCCCATTCTTACACATAAGACTCGTAGATACAAGATTTTTCCTAATATCAGGAACATGAAGTACATTGTTCAATGTAAGCTTCTTTCCGGAAGTAAAGTTAATCTCCACCACTCCTCTCCCGGCAACCATCGCTGCATCATTGTTCCCCATGAGAACTATTTGTCCTTCCTTTTCCACTTTGTAAGATAAGAACATAGTCTTGTCATTACAAACGTGGATTGTGGCACCGGAATCAAGCCACCAATGGAGGATTTAAATGCAGCCATGTTCGGTAATCAAAATGCAGCCATGTTAGTTTCGGTAATCATGCCAATTTGCAATTCCAAGACCATAGCTCATATGTCTTCGGATTTCTCTTCAACGGCATTGGCATTGTTGGTGTTCACTTCTTCCTTTTTCTTCTTGTATCTGCAGTCA
This sequence comes from Morus notabilis, assembly GCF_000414095.1. Classification (NCBI taxonomy): domain Eukaryota; kingdom Viridiplantae; phylum Streptophyta; class Magnoliopsida; order Rosales; family Moraceae; genus Morus; species Morus notabilis. The sequence continues at coordinate 12,248 of NW_010364838.1, read as the reverse complement.
TTTTGGTGATGGCCTTTCTTTCCACAAAAGAAACAATTTCCAGGAAATTTCTTTTGGCCATTACCGGGCTTTTTGAACTTCTTGTCATTATTGACTTTGAAGTTCTTTGAAAACTTACTAGCTTTGGCAACATTAACTTTAGAAGAATCTACATTTTTGTTCTTGGAATCACGAGACTTAGTCTCTTCTTCGATTCTCAAGTGTTTTTGTAATTCCTCTAAAGTTATGTCATCTCTCATATGAAGGAGTTTCTTTCTATAACCATTCCAACTTTGAGGCAATTTAGCAATAATTGCCCCCACTTGGAATGATTCAGAAATCTCAATTCACGAAGCTTAGTAATAATGACTTGCAATTCATGCATTTGATCTAGAACGGAATTGGTATCAACCATGACATTCTAGAAATTTCAAGATGAGAAATTTGTCCATACCTTCCTTCTCAGTTTTGTATTTGTATTCGAGAGCATTCCAAATCTTCACTGGAGACTCCATCGAGTTGTAAAGATCGTAGAGCCTGTCAGAGAGAGTGTTGAGAATATGACCCCGGCACATGATTTCATCATCTCCTCGCTTCTTCCTTGCGGTCTTCAATTCTTCAGAATCATCCTCCTTTGGTTCAGAAAGAGGCTCCAATTTCGGATCAAGTACATAGGCGATCTTAAGCACAGTGAGAAGGAAGAACAACTTTCCTTTCCAGCGAGTGAAGTTGGTACCATCAAAACGATCAAGTTGAACATTAAGATTAAGGAAAGACGTCATGTTCTTTTCAACCTCCATTGCAATGGACTAAAACCTTAAAGATTGTTGGAAGAAACTCAGAATTGGGAGGATGAAAAGAATAGAGAATGCAGAAAGAAGGGTTTGAGGCGTATATGAATACTTTCCTTTAAGGTTTTATTTGCCCTCACTTCTTTCAAGTTTGCTAATGAGTTTTAAATGGTAAATTACCCCCAAGATACAACAAACCCTTGAACACAATATCCAGCAAAAATATTGAGTTGCAGAACAATTATTATTCTGTATTTTCTGAAGTCAATCATAAAAGGACAGGGATGCATCAATCCTCCTTAAGTGTTACAACCTTTCACATAAAGATACCTTTTCAAATTTGATGGTTATCTTTTATATGCTGATGCACTTATATCAATAGTTATTTCTATTGTTAATAAGTGCTCAGATATGTGAGAAAATATATCACAAATAGATGCAATGGTTCGAGACCTTTTCAGATCACTAAAACACACGAAAACACATTTTCCGTCGACAATTTGCGCTGCAGTGCCCAAGAGGCGCGCTGCAGCGCGTCGGCTTTGCAAAACAGACCCGAGAGGTCTGTTTTGCGCAGGCTGTAGCGCCCAGGGCGCGCTGCAGCGCGTGCTTGCGTTAGCCCACTCTATCCGAATGTGTTTTAATCCAATTTGTGATTTCAAGATTGAGAGATATATTACAATCTCTCTAACAATGATAGGGTTGTCTTGGTCTAGCTAGAATTTTTTTATGTCATGTAGATGTCCCCTCTTTGTGGGTTTGGTCATCTATCCCTCCAGCGCTTGAAAGCCTATTTCAATGGGAGGGATTTCTTCAATTCGAGCTTTATGTATGCTCATTGTTAGTGTGCCGAGGTGTTCTCTCATTTTTGGGCCCAGGCGTATGCGTATGTCCTTCTAATGAGTCATTAACATTGTACTGAGATAACTATTTATCAGTTTTTAATTAAATGTATTTTAAAAAAAAAAATTGATACATGCCTGCTTATTTTCTCTTTTTATATACTTATAGGATGATAGTTACTACTTTTTTTTTGTTATGAAAACTTATTTTCTTCTCTTTTTCACATTTACGTGTCCCTTTATGAATTTCACCTTTTTTTTTGCTTAAAAAAACTACAATTATGTATTATTTTGTTACCATTTTTATTCTTCAATGTAAAAAAAACAAAAAAACCCCTAGAAAAGAAATAAGAGATAGTAAAAAGTAGCGTTTATTGTTCATTGTCACTCGTTTTTTTTTTTTTTTCATTTCACAAAGCAAACTCTTTAAATAAAAAGTTTTTATATCTTTTCTTGTTAACTGAAAGTCCTTAATTGTTTATAAAATCATCATCCCAACGAAGCCATTCATGGGGCAAAATGGTATTGTGAAATGGTCTGTACAACTTGATAGATGAAAGTTGATGATCAGGCTCTGTTTTGGGATTTTTTCAGCCCGTGAGTTGAATTTTTTTTTTCCTTTTTTTGTTCTTTTTGCTGCCTGTTGGGATTATTATTTTGTAAACTTTAAGGACTTTTGATTAACAAAGAGTATATATATACAATTATTTATTTTTATTTAAAGAGTGCTTCGAGAATAAAAAAGTAGCATATATACATAGTGGTGTCAAACGTGCCGTGTCGGGCTGGCATGGCACGTCCAACACCAAGCCTGTGATGGGCCTGGGCCGGGCCTGGCACGGCCCTGTACAGTACAGGGCCGTGCCTGGGCCGGGCTTGAGGAGAAAAACTCAGGCCCGGTCCTGGCCCACGGCCCTAGTCCATAAGGGCTAGGGCCAGGCCCTTCACGGGCCGGCCTAACAAATTGATTTTTTTTAATTTAATTAAAAAAAGAAAATATATCATATGCCCCCAAAAGATGTGATTTTATTGAATTGACATAATAGGAATGAGTACACATAAATGATTGCCTCGTTAAAAACCTTGCCAAGTAAAACCCGTAGGGAGATCGGGACAAAACCTTAGCGAAGGAAAAAAGAGTGCAGTAGCTAGGAATAGTAATTTACAAACCTAAGTGCTTCTAGAAGATTCTGCTATTTTTAAGTTAGAAAAATATTCTTGCATGGAATCATATGTGTATTGTTGTTTTTGTCTTCTGGCATATTCCCAGTCTTTAACGCACATTAGCCCCTCCAAGATATCTAGATGCATTCTGCTTCTCTTCTCGTCAAGAATTCGGCTGCTTGCGCTAAATGCTTGCTCTGATGCTATCGTTGACACTGGAGTTATCAGAATGTCACAAGCTATTACGGACAGTGTTGGAAAATGATCTGTCTTGCTCTTCCACCACTGTAAGATGTCTAGTTTGTCATCATCGATTACAATATAAACCATCATCCAGACGTTCATAACAAATATTTAAACCATTTCAAGAAATATGAACAAATTCATTATCAAAATAAACTTTAAATAATTGTTCAAATAACTTAGCCACATAAATCAAATTTCTACGAATCTCTGGAATAAAATAAACATTGTTCAAAACTAAAAATTTATTTTTCCCTAAATCGAAGTTTAACTTATCCCAGTGCTTTTGCCGAAACTCTCGCGCCATTGCCCACTTTCATCGTGTAGTCCCTATTGGCTAGCTCGGTTTAAGAACTAAGACTCTGCAAAGAAAAACAAACATGATTAGTTGCTCCCGAATCAATTATCCAGGCCGAGGAATCACCCTCTACTAAACATGTTTCAAGGACTAGTAAATCTGATTTACCTTATTCATTTTTCTTTTTCAACTCCTCGAGATACTTGTGACAGTTTCTCTTCTAGTGCTCTTCGCCATTGCAGTGGAAACACTTTCCTTTGGGTTTCTGGATGGGGCCTTTAGCCTTCTTGGGTCTCTTGTTCTTTCCTTTCTTCGCTTTCCCTTGGTTCTGGTTCTTTCTTTTATTTTTACCAGAACTACCTGCAACTACAACATTTGCTTCTCCTCCCCTTCGTTAGTTGGTAGATTCAAAGTTTTGCAGGTCAATCATGAGTTCAGTGAGATTTGACTTTTTCTTGTTCATAACAAAGTTGTTCACGAACTCATGAAAATCAGGGGATAGGCTTTCCAAGATGATGCCAACTTGGGTGGCTTCATCGATCCTAGCACCATTGAGCTCTGCATCATGGAGGTGATCAATCATGTTCAAAACATGTGCCTTGACTGAAGAACCTTTCTTCATCTTGTCATTCATGAAAGCCCTAACAGCATCCAAACAGGCCTTTTCAGAGGGAGCGCCGAACATGGCTTCTAGAGACTCCATTATCTCATAAGCAGTCTCCATCTCCTCATGCTTCTTGCGAAGCACATCGCTCATACTGGCCAGCATAAAGCACTTTGCTTTGTTGTTGGCCTTGATCCAGCGATCATAAGGCTCCTTTGCAGTTTTGGTTGCATTAGCTGCGGGTTCAGGAGGACATTCCTCCACTAGGACAAACTTGTAGTCTTCGCAGACCAATAGT
>NW_010364838.1:0-2677 GCF_000414095.1 Morus notabilis | reverse complement strand
ATCGAAGACCCGTTGATGTAACGGAAGAATATAATTATTGTAATTATTTATTTATTCGATTCGATTGAGTTGTAATTTATTTTTTCATGGGACCCGGTCAAATCCATCTCAATAGTTGATTGCATATATTTATATTTTATGTTGATAATTATATATTATATGTCCATGCATATAATATGCCATATAGATATAATGTGCCTACTCATATGTTTTATAACATGCCATGCATATACGCGCATTTGTTATTGTTTATTTTATTTAGTATAAAAGTGTTTTAGAAAAATAAAATAAAATATGAACCATGCGCTTAAATCGATTTAATATGATTAAATTGATTTAAGTTGCAAAATTGATTTGCAAAATAATGTTATATGTGAAATTGAATTGAAGAGTTAAATTTTAGAATTTCACATATCCGAAAAATTAATTGTTTATTTTTTGATTTGAAAATCATGAGATGTTTTCCAAATAAAATACATATTTACAAAATAATGAGTGGGAAAGGGTTGTATGACAATGTGACCCACTAGTCTCCACCGTTAGCGCAACACCGTGAGATCCGGAAAGGGGCTTTGCGGCGACGTTGAATCGCCCTCCTAAAGGAGAGTGTCTTTGCCGGATCAATAACAAGGTTGGCTTCCTAGAGATAAGATTTCAAGATGTATTTCTGAATTGACTACCCAAAGGTAGCAATCCGGGGTTAAGTCTATGGGATCTGAAACGGTGGGTTACACTCATAAAATATAATCAAATCTGTTGGTTATATTTAGACTAAAAATAACGGTAGTTAATAAATATGAAAATATGAGATATTTTGACTATATTTATTAATTGAGAAGAGTCTCGGTCTAATTGGCATATAATTGACTACCCAAAGGTACACTTTATATGTGGAAAATTAGATTATCGTTGGCACCTAAAAGTAAAACATGATTTATGTATTTTTCATGTGCTTCATGCATCATATTTAATTGTGCCAAAATTAACATGCCTTAATATTCATGCACATAAATTGATTAGATGAATATTCTATTTATTTCCAGCAAAATGTTGAATTCCATTATCACACTACTTGCGACTGAAAAATTAGATGGTGATAACTATCCTAAGTGGAATACTAACATGAACATACTATTGGTCTGCGAAGACTACAAGTTTGTCCTAGTGGAGGAATGTCCTCTTGAACGCATGGCTAATGCAACCAAAACCGCAAGGGAGCCTTATGATCGCTGGATCAAGGCCAACAACAAAGTAAAGTGCTTTATGCTGGCCAGTATGAGCGATGTGCTTCGCAAGAGAAAGCGGGCTACAGCGCGCAAAGGAAAGCCAAGTCAGAATGGGGCGTGCGCCCGCGCCTTGGCCCCCTACGCGCCCACGCGCTCCACATCCAGGCGCGCACCCGCGCGTACGTCCCACACCCGGGCATGTACCCGCACACCCAGAGCAGACCCGAGCACTGCAGCGCGCCCAAAGACATGCCCCCGCGTGCTGTAGCGCACCTTAGCCCCCAGCTGTGAGATCCTTCCTCTAAAAACGCGCGCTGCAGCACATTTTCACGCAGGCTACAGCGCGCGTATGAAACACTAGCTCTGAAATGTTGTAGTATAAAAGGAAAGATATGCCACTTGAGAAGGAGAGCCCGAAAAACTGAAGAAAACATCAAAAGGAGGCTGAAATCCTTCATCTTGAAGGTCCTTGGAAGCTTTTCAATGGATATTAGGTTTTATCTTCTTTCATCTATTTTTCCATGTTGAGCTAGACATTAAATCTAGGACTTGATGTAGTTTTATTTGAACTATGTTTTGAATATTTTGTTTATTGTTAATTTAATTTAATTTTTAATTTATTTATGTTTCTTTATGCTTAATGCTTCTAATTTATTTGGCTAATGAGTTAGATGATTTTTAGATTGTGAATTTGATGCTCGAGAGAGATTGAGTTCTTTATCTAGATTTGAGAAACATAGTCTAGGTTGTTGTGAGACCGAGAGAAGATCAACGGTTAGATAATCAAATTAGGATTTAGGTCGTTGTGAGGCCGATAGGCGATCAATATTCCTATTTTCTAATTCTAAAGGCAAAGCTTAATTTGTGTTTCAATATTCATTTTGAATAGGGATATTGTTTTGGGTATTTAAATACAATTTCTTGTGAGGCACTCGAGAGAGGTTGCGAGATGACATTAGAGCCTTGATTAATGAATTGAACGGAATTGATTAGCGATTACATAATAGGATGAACATAGGAATAATAAAGCGAAATCAAGTCCCTAGACCATTTGTGTATAGATACTTTATTTTTATTTTTATATTCATTATGTTTTTGTTCTCAATTATCATTTTATTAGGTTGCCTAGATAAAGTTAAGTTACAATAATCACGGTACTTAATGGTAATTCTAATCCTAATCCCTGTGGAGACGATACTCACTCATCCTATACTCAAAACTTGACACCGTACGCTTGTAGAAATTTATTATATACAAAAATATTACGCATCAAGTTTTTACCCTTAGAGTTGTGGTGCGGTCGAAAACCTAGTTTGAGACACGTACGCATATGGGGGTGTTCAGGACATGTGCTAAAAGGAAAGACTGGGAAGTTGGAAGTTAAGTCAGAAGTGTGTATGTATGTAGGATATCCTGATGGGATGAAGGAAGGTTTCTTTTATAGTCCTGAA
>NW_010364837.1:0-511 GCF_000414095.1 Morus notabilis | reverse complement strand
TGACCCTCCCACTCGTCGCTGGGTGACATAGGCAATGTCTAGTTGCGCGCGCGTAGGCGTCTTTTTCCTAGCCTTGTGCTCCTGCGGAGCCTCAACCATGCACAATGCGAGTGGGTGGGATCTCGGCCGCGGTCAAGGTCGCGCTCGGGGCCTCGTCACGAGGAGGTATCACTCCCTAAAAAAGTTTTTACTTTTGGTATTTTGATGTGAGTTTTTGCAAGGATGCACACGTTTTTTTAGGAAATAATGCAATTTGCGACACCATTTTTCGAAGAATATTCTAGTTTTTATGATTTTCACATTTAAAAAATAAAATAAAATAAAAACAACCAAAAAATTTTGAAATTTTACGGACACAATCCTTACATTTTTTTGAGCATGCCTACAAAAATAACCCTCAAAAAATGAAAAAAAAACGATGTCAAAAAGCCTCTCAGCGCGTAGTGGGGTGCCCAGGGGCCGGGGGGGGTCAAAAATTCACATTTTTATTTATGTTTTATATTTTAAAATT
>NW_010364836.1:0-2972 GCF_000414095.1 Morus notabilis | reverse complement strand
AAAAAAAAAATGAGTTTGGAAAAAATCCAAAAACGTTTTTATTTTTGGTTTTGGTATTGGATCTTTCCCAAACGCATTTTTCTTTCCCATTTCAATTTTTCCTCCTCAAAAAACGTGAAAAACGAAAATAAAAATGAAAACAAACGGGCACAACAAATTAGGGCGTAGGTTTACTACTGGATCATTTAATTAATTTGAGCTTTTAATTTTAATTTTATTAGAGTTCAAAATTTTAATAAAAATTTATATTTAATTTTTTTATTACTGTTAAAAGTTTTTGTATAAAATTACATTTGAACTTGAATTAAAAACTCAAATTGGTAAACTGAATGAGACTTTAATAACAGTGTTTTAGTCATCATTTAAAATGCAGTGGGTATAGTTTTTTAAAAGGGTGGGATTAATTCTGCTGACTTATGGGAATAAAACATGTAATTTACTCTAAAGATATAGATATAAATGCATAGATTATATACAACGATACCATAGCATTTATTTTTTCTTTTTTTTATCTGGGGTAATATACATTTTCCATTGAAGAGCAACCACATAAAATGAAACCAAAGCGCAACAGAATATCCATTTGAAGTTTGAACCAAGCCACACATAGAGCATTATGTTACTACTATATAGGAATTACTAAATAGGTTTATAAAGGTCAACCAAAATAACATTCTCACAAATACTTCTCTACACTTAGTTTTCTCCCTTCACTTAATTTACTAATAAAAATATGTGTTAAATGCTAGAAATAATAGGTTCTCAATACTTGTAAATGAGATTAAAAAACCAATTAAACCATTGAATCCGAGAAACACACTATCAAATTGGATGTTGAAGCATATAGAAAATTGATATGGTTTTAAGTTTACCTCTTCTTGTCGGCAGCGGAATAACGTCGATCATTTTAATCAGAATCCAATCAGCAAGCTGAGAAAATTAAAGGGAGCTTGAAGGGGTTTTTGAACTCTTCTCCTCTCGTCCTCTCTCCACACTCACGCAGACCACCCCCACGCGCACACACACCCACGGGGGTTAAAAACCAAAATCCCCTTTGATTTATTTCTGTTGTCTACCACTTGATCAAAATGGGCCTTGTTGGGTCTTAACCAAAAGGTTGAGATAGAGTGAGTCCAAAAGTCCCAAGCACGTTAGTAATAAAATTGTTCATCCCATTATGACCCTTATTATAATATCATGTATAAACCATATTACAATATAATTGTCCATAAAACCATGCTCTAATTTATGACATATTTGAGTGAATTAACAATAATTTGTGCTAATCTATATAAATATTCCAACATTAAACCGTTCAAAATCTAAATATCCAAACCAATAAATAAGAATAATTGTTCTTAATTAGCATATTGATATTTGAAGACTTGGAGAGGCTCTCTTGAGAGTTTGCAGCATTTGAGCCTTATGTAAGTACATTTCTGAGCTTTCTCCGTGGCCCACTGCCTTTGATATGTCAATATTCAGCTTCTCCATAACACGTCCAAAACTTATCAAATAAACCGGCAGATAAAATTGATTACGACTCCCTCTAAATCCTTTTATCTCAACCACCTTTAGAGTTCTCATTAAGCACACGTAAACAGGTAAAAATTGTGTCCAACGCTCGTTAAATGGAGGTTCATAATCCTGAAAAACAAACTCACAATCTTAGTGAAATTAAACTTAATAATATTAGTGTTCCCCTCATTTTTATTTTATCTCATAAACTTTAAAAACTTCTACTTTGTTCTCCAACTTAAAATAAGTCACGCTTAAACTCTTCTGTTAAAATTTTTATTAAAACCAAATGTAAAAGAACCGTATGACCTCACTTAATTCCACTATTTTGAGGTTAAGTGGGTCTAATACAAAGTTTAAGAGGTGACACGAGAGTTTTTAAAGTTGAGAGGTAAAATGGGAATAATCTTAAATTTGAGGGGGTATTGGTGAAAATACTCCTAGAGTTTAATTAAGCAAAAAGTTAATGAGATTTTGTATACTCACCTCGAAAATTCTCTTAGCAGGGTCAATATCAATAGTAAGAGTCTCCAAATATGGGCAACTATTGAGGAAAAATCTGACCCCATAAAGTTCATTTTCATGCATTGCAGTCTTCAAGATCAAGTGTTTGACATGCAAACAAGGCTTCAATCCCAAAGGTTCTTCACTTGTGGGAATGGCCTAGAACCAAACAATAGCATCATTATAGAACATTTCTCATTCATTCGTCTATTATTATTTTACTAGATATGAAAATTGGAGCATCACATATGTCACAAAATAATGAATCTAGATCTTTAGCCTTTCTCATTGATTCACGTCTCATGTTAAACAATTTTACTAGAAATGAAAAATAATGAAGCGTTTTTTTTTTTTTTTAATAAGAGAAAATTGAAGCATTCAAAAGTTCTTCTTTTGTAATAACGTCATCATGAAACTATTAATCTTGAAAATTAATTTCTCAGTATCAGGTTAAACAGTAGTACTAGAAAGAAATTAAATTGAAGTATTCTCTGCTTTTTTTTTTATTTAAAAAAAAGAGAAAATTGAAGCATTCAAAGGGTTATTCTCTAGTAATATATAATGGGAATTGTCTCTGGTCAGGCACTTGGGACGATAGTTGTATAATTCTACATAAATTGTGTATATTTATATATAAATCGTGTATATTTACATGTAAAGTCGTGTATATTTAACATGAAATACAACAAATTAGTTAATATATATTTTCATTCTATGTGTTCACTAATTGCTATAAAAAATACATGTTCTGAGGATTAATATATATTGTCATTTTTTATAACTTAACATACACGACTTTACATGTAAATATACACAATTTATATGTAAATATACACGATTTATACAGAATTATACAATTATCGTTTCGATCAATCACTTTCTAAGTACCTGACCGGAGAACTTACCTATATAATGTCCTAAAACCCAAAAACTAGTACAACAGAAAAAGT
>NW_010364835.1:0-837 GCF_000414095.1 Morus notabilis | reverse complement strand
TGGCTTTATTTTAGGCTAAAAGGGCATAGTGAAATATGCCACATGACACAGGGTTGAAATTGAATGAAGAGTTAACCAGTCATTCAAAAAGATGCTGCCCGTTCTTTTCATAAATTTGAACCAGGATTCAAACCTTTTCACTATAATGATTTCCCTCACGAAGATTTAAATGACTAGATAATTATAACATTGCATTTAACTGGCTAAATATTGTTTGAAATGGACACTGCAGTTCTCAATATGAAACAAAATCCACATTTCAAACAAGAGTTAGCCCAGTGAAATATGCTAAAGTGTCTAAACAAACTACATTATATTCCATATGCTTTTACTTTTGGTTAATATCTCGTTTGAAATGTGGATTTTGTTTCCAATATATTGAGCAAGAGTTAGAGAAAAGTGAACAGGATTTAGCCCAGTTAAATGCCTCTTTTCGTTTTATTTCTCTTTTTTTTTTTTTTTTTTTTCCTTTGAGCAATACATTACCAGTAGACGATCCATATATATTTGTCCAACCACCAACATATCCTATAACACGAAAATTGTCGTATGGACACTACAAGCGATCTTTCTTTTTTCACTTTTATTTCTTTTTTATACTTGGAAAAGAGTACTTTAGATGCTCACAGGCTTTGTGAAAACAGCTAAGGTACGTTTAGCACTGTTTTTCAGAAGCTGTTTTTGGTTTTTTAAAACTAAAAACTGTTTTGTGAGTATTTGGATAATTTAAAAAGAAAAAAAAAGATTTGTACCTCCAGAAGAGCTTCTAAAAAACGAAAATCTGAAGGAAAAAAAAATACTGTTCTATGAAGACTTCGAAACTTGTATCAACATCTT
>NW_010364834.1:0-1697 GCF_000414095.1 Morus notabilis | reverse complement strand
TAGTTTCAATTTTGAACCCCTCGCCTAATAAACCTGCATTTATGATCTATAGCGCTAACTATAATCAAATTATTAGAAAGTTGAGAATTAAAAAAGAGAAAATTTTAAATTTAACCATTGTTTTTTTTTAACTCTAATATTTTATTATTTATGCTATTACATAAAATTATGATGCCATTCTATTATTTTTTTTTTTTTGTACTGACCCTTTTTTTTTCATTTTCTTTCTCATGCATGTCAGTTTACCCTCCCTCTGAGACTTCCCCCTCTCTCTCATATCCCTCTCTCTAAACGTCGGTGAACTCAGTTGTCGCTAAGCCGTTGCCGTGGCTAGAGAAGGGCCGACTCCATCGTACACTGCATTTGGTAGATCTCCGCGCCGCCGGCAAGTGCTCAGATCTTGACAGAGATTTGTCGTGATCGAAGGTTCTCGTTTCTCTGGAAAGCTGCGATGATTTTCGCAGCCATCAGTATAGATCGACTTGTCATTGCTCTCTTAGTCATTTTGTGCTAGTAGTGAAACACCACCACCCACCGGTAAGCAAAATACAATGAAGTCTCAACGGCATTGGGACGATACTCTAATGATGGTACTTCAGTGAGATTCGGTCAATGAAGTTGGTATAATTCTCTTCGTCTCGGTACTCTAAATCTGTAGAGACTGAAATCACGTCGATCGGAAGTCAAAGGAGATATCACGATTGAGAGTTTTGTGTTTCAAAACTTCGGCCAGTGCAGCCTTCTCCGGTGGAACTGGCAGCCACAAGGCACAATTCCAGACTCAACTCAGCTCGTCGAGAGCTTTCTGATGAGCCAGGAGGTGTGGAGAACAGACGTTGAAAACTCGTAGAAGGTTGTTAGTCATGCACGGAGAAGAGAAAAGAGAGGGAGACTATGAGAGAATTAAAAACAAATATATTGAGAATAAAATATTTTGTAGATTACCAAAAATAACATGTAAGTTATGAAAAGATAACTTATAAATTATAGAAAAAAATAATATTTAAATTATTAGTGGCATAAGATAAATTTAAAAATAATAATAGAAATAAAATAATGTTATCTCTTTAATAATTTTTCTGAAAATTTTCCATTAAAAAACCATATGTCAAAAATTCACACTCTATCAACAGGGCTTTCTTCTCCAATAAAGTAAAAATCACCCCCTTCAACACCAACCAAAAAAGACTCCTTTGCCAGATAAGGTACACTACTCTTTGGTACACTACTCTTTTCTTCCTTGATCACAATCTATAAGAGGTAGAGGGGTCCTTGCAGTCCGGTTACTTTTTCCTGATACCATGCCAGAATATATTATAACTTGTGAAATTTTACATTAGAACTTATAAACTCAAATGATAATTTGTGAAATTTTAAATTTTACAATGAATCATTCAAGTTTGTAAATTCTAACGTAAATTATCGTAAAATTCAAATTTCAAAAATTATCATAACTTTTATAATTTTATCATTCGAGTTTATAAGTTTTAATGTAAAATTTCACAAACTATCATATATCCCGGCACGTTATCGGAAATATTTCCCCCAGCAGCATTAAAGAATCCGAGGTAGAGAAGTCAACCCTTCCAAAATAGGTAATTAGGTTCACTCTATTGGCCCATTTAGTTTTTGGATAAAAAAAAAGTTTTTTCCTACAGCAAAAATTAGAATTTTGATTCAAACCTGTAGTACAATCG
>NW_010364833.1:0-2172 GCF_000414095.1 Morus notabilis | reverse complement strand
AAAAAAAAAAAAAACGATGGCAAAATATTTAGAGTGAGTTATTTTTGAAAATAATATAAGGAACAAATTTGATGATATTTCTAAATACCGAAATATAAAACTAATACAGAGATGCCAATATGTATAAGAACATATTTACAAAGAAATACCGCTAATACTTGTTCTATAAAATAGATGGTTTAGCTTTACATTGCGCTATTCATTGCATACATAACCGTATTTCAACGTTGACCGGTAGGTAGAAGCAATATCTTATTTTCTATATATCTATATATATATATATATATATTATTACCCCTGATTTTGACTATATCAACACTCTGCATCTAATAATGATCATCACAACAGCACAACAGATTCCCAGAAAAGCAAAACCCCACTATGGCTGGAAAATCTCATTCTCATGATCATGAACACCAAAAGGAGGTGGTCTTCATCTCCACTCCGGCGATCGGAATGCTAACCCCAACCGTCGAATTCGCTCGCCGCCTAGTCCACCGCAATCCTGACCGTCTATCAGCCACCGTTCTCCTCATCCCCGTCCCCCACTGGCCCACCATCCACTCCTACACCCAATCTCTCCCCGCCACCTCATCCCCCAACCTCCGCTTCCTCCTCCTCCCCACCTTACACCCTCCCTCACCCGATAACTTCCACTCCTACGTCGCCCACTTATCATCTCTCGTAGACCAGCACAAACCCAGCGTCAAGCAAGCTATATCTGAGCTCCTCGTCTCCGAGTCAAAACGACAAGTCGTTGGGTTGTTCGTTGACATGTTTTGCACTTCCATGATCGACGTCGCAGACGATCTAGGCCTTCCTTCTTACCTCTTCTTTGCCTCCCCAGCGAGTTTTCTCAGCTTCATGCTTGACATACCGATTCTCGACTCGCAACTCGCTTCCGATTCAGTCGCTGAGTTGAGCGTTCGAGGCTTTGCTAACTCAGTTCCGCGGAGAGTTCTGCCTACTACGGTGTTGAAGAGGGGAGATGAATACTCTTGGTGTTTGCGTCACGCGCGGAGGTACAAGGAAACAAAGGGTATTATCGTAAATTCATTGCGTGAATTGGAACCCGTTGTGTTACATTCGCTCTCTGTTAGTGGTATACCAAAGGTTTACCTAGTTGGGCCGATTGTCGACCTTAGTGGCCCAGCCCAGTGGCATCCTGATAGAGCCCAATATGAAACGGTTATGAGATGGCTTGACAATCAGCCTTCATCTTCTGTGTTGTTCTTATGCTTTGGTAGCTTAGGTAGTCTTAGTGGGCCGCAAGTGAAAGAGCTAGCACTCGGGATCGAACGTTCCGGATTTCGATTTGTATGGTCGTGTCGCGGGTCACCCAAGAGTAAATTAGGTCTCCCAAGTGAATACACGAATTTCGACGAGGTGCTACCGAATGGATTTTTGGAACGAACGGCTGGGATGGGCTTGGTGTGCGGGTGGGTCCCACAAGTGACCATCCTCGCACACCGAGCGGTTGGAGGGTTCGTGTCGCACTGCGGTTGGAACTCGATCTTGGAGAGCTTGTGGCATGGCGTACCGATTGCCACGTGGCCAATCTACGCTGAGCAACAGATGAATGCGTTTGAGATGGTAAAAGAATTGGGATTGGCAGTGGAAATAACGTTGGATTACCGAGAGGGTAGTGATTTGGTGTCGGCCGAGGAGGTAGAGAGAGGGATAACGAGGTTGATGGAAAGTGATGGCGAAGTGAGAGCAAAGGTAAAGAGCATGCGAGAGAAGTGTAGGATGGCTTTGGTGCAAGATGGATCATCGCATGAGTCATTGGGTGCCTTAGTTGTGTGCCCAATAATTACACCCAAAACAACATACTAGGAGTATGAATATGTCCTCTGCAAAATGTGTGATTTATATATCTTTTTTTAAGGAGCTTTTTTATTATTTGTCTTATAGTTTAGGTGATTTATCCATTTTTAGTTTTGTTACTTTGTCTAGTTCAATAATATCGCTTATCCTAGTGAGTTTTACGGGCCCACTGGTCCAGAAGCTTCTCAAGCTCAAGCATTTACTTTACTTTTCTAGTTAGAGATCAACGTCTTGGAGCTAACGTGGGATCCGCTCAAAGACTTACTGGTTTAGGTTAATATCTAATGCGTTCCCCGATTGGGGTATTTTATGTTTAAATAATATATATTATGTTAGTTGAGTTTA
>NW_010364832.1:0-1497 GCF_000414095.1 Morus notabilis | reverse complement strand
GGCAGGGGCCGCAGGCCTATGCGCAGCGCGTAAGGGCTGCCTGTCTTGGCAGCCCATGCTGCGCAAGGCAGGGCCTGGCCCTGCCTCAACAGAAAAGGTGGGCTCAGGATTGTCTCGAGCCCAACCCAATTAAAAAAAAGTTATTTTTTTCTGAAAATTATTTTTTTTTGCAGAAATATTTTCTTTGTCAGGGACTTTGAAAAAGGAAAATTGTGAAGACGCCATGAAGACAAGATGAAGAATATTATTGTAATTTATTATTCATCTGTTTTATGGGTTGTAATTAGAAATGAGCCATAGAAAGGTTAAATTTTGAATGGATGATTTATTATTTAATCTCGCATCATTGTAAAACATGCCATATAGGATATAGTGATGCCAATATCAAATTGCCATGCGAACATGTTCATGCATCATTGTAGTTTAATATTATAAATTGTTATAATTATAAATGCAATAGGTAAATTTTATTAAGTGTTATAAAATGCAACGACAAATTTATAAAGGTTATAATTTTGTGTTGGTGAATTATTAATTGGACTTAATTTTAAAACAAAATCCATTTTTTTCAAAAACTAAGTGGGAGGGTCGTTTGCGTTGAAACATTCCCAAGGTCTCCGACATTAGCCTGATCGTGACACGTGGACGGGTTAAGAGCCGCCTTAGTGGTCCTCACTTCAATGGGAGAAACCCACGTAGCGTGTCGCTAAGGAGTCATCAGGTTGCTTGAGAAGATAAGACTCGAAAAGGGAGTAGTGAGGCGGGACCATCCCTAGATGGACTGTTAGTTCATAACAACCTCTAAAGTCGATTTGTCGGTTAAACACTTAGACTGAAGTCCATTGTAACCTCCCATAGGAGCTAGGCAATGGAACTGAAGTGACCAAAAACTAGTGATTGGTTGCACTGGATGTGGAGACATCCTGTAAGGTGCACTAAATGAGAGGAGTCTCGATGCGATAGGAGGCCTCACGGACGCCACCCCTAGGTGGGACGTGTTACCATTTATGATCGTAACACCTTGGATGAAATATGTTTTTCAAAAAAAGGATTTTTTCATATTTAGGTATTTGCATTCATGCTTCATACTTTTCCTAAATTTTAAGCAAATTGCCAACGCCACTTTATTTTATATTATTTTTCAGCAATCATGTCTTTATCCCCGATCGCGCAAATTCTTAGTACGAACAAACTAGTGGGTGAAAATTATGTTGACTGGAAACGTAACCTTGATATCGTGTTGACGGTAGACAAGCACAAGCATGTGCTCACCACCCCCTGTCCTCTTGGGCCGACTGAGGAGTCTACTCAAGAGGAGCGAGACACATACACTTCTTGGATGCGTTCCGATGAGATTGCTAGGTGCTATATATTAGCATCAATTAGCAATGTGTTACAGCAGCAGCATCAAAACATGCTGACAGCTGCAGATATGATCTACAACATTACTGAAATGTTCGGCAGCCAGGGCCATCAAGCCAAGCAAGCTGCGGTGCG